>NW_008686420.1:109228-124438 GCF_000695815.1 Acanthisitta chloris
GCTACTTCTGGAATGAACTCCATAAGTAAGGCTCATTTCTCTCATAATTCATCTCTGAGCTGTCATGGTTTGCTGGTTAAGTAGAGAGAGAGAGATTTATGGGATTGAAATGCTGAAATATTGTGGCAAATAGGATTTTAGCAATGGGGAGAAGTTGCCAAATAAATTCATCTCCTGTATTTTTGTGTTGCTTTCTGCTTTCAGTTCATTTGGCTACAAATGAGCCAAGAAATAGTGTTTCTTTGTTGGCAGCCTTGAGAAAGCTCAAGAATTGTGGACAATACACTGCTGGGGTTTTCAGTGATCCCTTTTGTGCTCCTGCAGCTTTGTCCCCTGATGTTTTGTCCAGGTCACTTTCCAATATCAGTGCATTGTGTCCACTCTGCATAGAAACCAAAAATGCTTTAAACATATGTATATGTTATCACACTGCACACACACATCTTCTGCATGTCGACTCAAACTCACTGTGTCTGTGACATTGTCACTATTGATAGGGATAGGAAAGTTAACTTTTTCCCTTTTCTTTTTCTTTCTGAAGGGTATGACCCCCCTCATGTATGCCTGTGCTGCTGGAGATGAAGCCATGGTCCAAATGCTTATAGATGCTGGAGCAAATTTAGATATACCTGTGAGTAACAGAGGAACCTCTCCCCATAATTATTCATCTGTAAACTAACAAGAGCACTTATGAAATCTCTCCTAGCAACTGAAGGCTTCCGTTCTGGAAGCTTCTAGCAAAGCATTGCTTCAGGGATTTAGGAGAGGGAAGAAAACTGGAGCACTCAGTGCCTGCAATTATGATTGGCATTGGCAAGTTTAATAGGCATGGTGGGGGAAAGGAGCTGCCACAAGGAGAAACCAGTAAGCCCATTAGAAAGGCCCAGGGGACTGGACAGACTGACTGGTAGTAGCAGTGTTCTCTAAGTGGCCTAAGTCACTGTTCCCTGGGGTTGTCACAAAGGAAAAAGCCAGTTCTGTGCAAGATGATGGCAGACAGGCTGGAGTGGGTGATGACTCCTGGTTCCCTTCTCCCAGGTTCCCAGCACCTCTCCACGACACCCTTCGGTCCATCCCGACAGCCGACACTGGACTGCTCTCACCTTTGCTGTGCTACATGGGCACATCTCTGTGGTCCAGGTAAGATTCTGGTCGGGAATCCTTAGAGGAGACATGGAGGGACTGAAATGCAGCACTGTGAGGCAAGTGCAGGGCAACACCTTCACTCTCGGCCCTCCTGAGCACAGGACTGTCACAGGCTCCATGTGCAGATTCGTGGGAACTTTCTACAAACCAGTGAAAAACTGCTTGGTTTGAAGTGAGGAGAATGACAATTGATGATGTAATTCCTAGCAAGGCCCTGATACCAAAACACAGTGTGTTTCCTTAATTTTCTTTGTTTTCAGTATTGGTCCAAGGTGTGCCCCTTGCAGAACTGCTGCACAATCATTTCTTTGGTATCAGATAATCTAGTGCTTCGTGTGGAGTGGTTACAGGGTGACCAGGATGCTGACAGTGGATATTAATTGGTTTATAAATTTACATGTGCAAAATTCAGTCTGTGCTGATTTCTGCTCTAATGGCAGCAAATCATCTGTAATTTCCTTTATAATCCTTGAGAATTGCATGAACAAGACTTAAGCTATCATGGGATTTGAGCCTGTTGCACCCTCCCTGCTCCCTTTTCTGTGGAATTAACACAGGGGGCAGCAGAATGGGGTGGAGCCCTAGAAATCCTACCCAAAGTTCCAGAGGAATTAAAAACTGATCACAGCAGATAGTCAGTTGTTGATGAATTTAATTTAGCTTCTGTGCAAAGGTGGGGGAAAACAAAGAGCTGTAAGTAAGTGGAGGCTGCACATATTCATCCTCTGTTTGTGTACATTTGTAAATAATTATAAAGATGAGATTCCATCTGGCAAATTGCCCAGGCAGCCTTTGGTATTCCAAAAGGTTGGACGGCCTTAATTTACATGTGAGATACGAGTTGATTCTCCCAGGAGATGCAACCAAGGATGTCAAAGCTCCTGCTGGACTGCACTGCCCACAGTCACAGACTATCCTGGTGATGCACACAGGGCCAGGGCTGGTCCTCCCTGCCACAGGGACCTGCCAGCAGTGTCCCAGTGCTGTCTGCCAGCCCCACCTGGCCATGAAGCATCCCCATCATCTGGTGACCTTCTCCCCCTTGTCTGGGAGGGGTTATTTCCCTTGCAGGCAGCTCAGTGGTTCAATGAAAGCAGGTTCTGTGTGACAAATCACTGCAGCTGCCAGACCTCCTTAGGCAGGCTCCACAGGACAACAGACCAAGAGGTATGACCAGCCTCCAGGGCTAATTCCCGGGAGGAACTCTGCTTCCTGCACACAGCATGAAGCTAAGTAAGATGGACTTCCCGTGCTCAAGAGAAGCTCCGATTGCAGAGCTCTTTGGAGTTGGGAAATTACAATTGCAAAGCCACATCCATAAAGGAGATAAGCAAAGCAGGCAATGTTCTTCCAGGCTGCCAGCCCAGCCCCTCTCCACCTTTCCAGCAGAAACTCACCACTGAAAGCGACACAGTAAGCAAAAGAAAGTAAGAAAAGTCTAGACTGGCATTCATGTGGGGGTTTTAGCCTGAGGCTGAGTGAGGAAACACAAGAGAAATTTGCCTGGTAATAGGAATTTTGCTTTAGCCTTTGAGACAGGCCCTTTGTGTATGTGTCCTGCTCACTCTGAATCCACTGCTTTTCCTTTCTAACACACAGCCACTTCTGTTTGGTCTGGCTCAATTGCTCTGTTCTCAACTCCCTTTCATGTGCCCATGCAGCTGCTTTTGGATGCTGGTGCCCACGTTGAGGGCTCTGCTGTCAATACTGGAGAGGACAACTACGCCGAGACACCCCTCCAGCTGGCCTCAGCTGCAGGTGAGCTCCATGTGGCCTCAGCACACTCTGTCTCTGGCTACCACAACCCTGATGGGCACTGGGGTTTGCTTTTGCAGCTAGTCCCACACTTGCCTCCTGTCAGTGGCCTCCAGAGCAAAGCTGAAGGCAACAACTCCCTTGTAGAGCACTGTCAAGAAACATAAGCAGCTCCTGCCTAGTCTAGGCATGTAGTGGATCTAAGTAACATCCAGCTTCAAAAATTAACAAGTTTAAATTCAGCCTGGGGAAAAATAACTGTTATAAAAAGAAATTTGGTTTCTTAATTTATTAAATACAAGTAAAATTCTGCATTTCTTCTAGTTAGCTGTCAGGAGTTTAGAGTTCTGTGAACAAGTCTGTGCTAGCCTAAAAGTACCTGTTGTTTTGAACACTTTGCATCTCTAACTGGTTTTACTTTTTTCCTTCGTTTCTTTGTGCTTCATTTTTGTGCACTTATGAAGATAAGTCTCTGGCTTGCTCTGCTCCAAGCTTTACTGAAGGGATCAAAAGTGGTCTCCTCCCCTCCCAGTGACACATGCTCACTGTGCTGGGTCTCCTGCCACAATCCAGGATTCCATCTAATGGGAGCAGAGGGAAGGAGTCCTGCCCGTTACCAGTGCTACATTTTATGCTTCCAAAGAGGGTAACAGACATGGAAACATAATGTTTCTGTCCATTTTTCCCTAGGGAATTACGAGCTGGTCAGCTTGCTGCTCAGCAGGGGTGCTGATCCACTCCTGAGCATGCTGGAAGTCAACGGGATGTCCTCATCACTCCATGAAGACATGAATTGCTTCAGCCACTCAGCAGCACATGGGCACAGGTAACACACTGTTCTGTTCAGAACAGAGGCTTTTTGCCTAAATCTGTCAGCTGTAGGTATTCCTGTGTGACTTTCTGACCCAGTTCCCAGGGTGTGCAGTTCAGATGGTGTTGAGACTCTGCTAAGAGCAGTTTCTCAGACTGTTCTGATGCAGGTAGTGCCTTTAGAGCATCATTCCTTAAACTGGTGGTTGCTCTCTGTTTCATCCTTTTGAGAAAAAAAATGATGCAAGATATCATTATTCAGCAACTCTGATAAAAGAAAGGGATAATATTTTAATCAAAAGCACAAAATAGAACAAATATATTTGGTTGCTTTTTCTTATTCTCATGCTTGCTGCTCTAGCTCTGCAGCTCTAAGAGTGAGCAGGAGTTGCTCCTGGGCTCTAGATGAGCAGACTAAGTTCCACCTAAGGGTAGGTAATGAGATTGAGGTTATGAGATTGTGGTTCATGTTCTGAAACAGAAGGTGGCAAAAATAATCTGCTGCAGAATCTGGTTGGCTGCACCTCTGGTTTTTTGGATGGCCAACCAAGAGATGAGCTATGCTGAACAGCCAGCCTGGGCTTTCCAACCCTGTTTTCAGGGTGGTTATTTAGAAATAGGCATTACTTACAAACTCATCCAGAAATCCTTCTGTTCCCAGAAAAAAAATGTTAGTGTAACAAGCCAATTAAAACAGCCTTAAAACAGCCCACGGAGATGGGCTGAGAGGTGCCCACAGGGCTGCACACCAGTACAGCTGGCCCTGCCAGTGGCATGGTAATAGCAGCTACCTTGCTTGAACCCAGCTGTGCTTTACAATGCCAAAACTGCACCTCCAGGTACACTGCACATCTGGATACACCCAGGAAAATATCCCAAGCTCAAATGAGGCCCAAGCTTTGCAAAGCTCGAACAGCCTATTGCAGTTATTTGCAGTGTAATACTACACAAACACCGTTCTGTTCCCAACTCTGTTCCCCTCCCACCATCTTCTGACCATGCAAACTGTGAAAGTCAAGGCTTGTTCTCCCGTGGGATAGGACAGGGTGATCCTAAAGCCGCAAATTATTAACTGGATTTCTCCACAGGGAGTGGTGTGGGTGCAAGGAGAGCACCAGCTAGTGGCAATGCAGCAGCACAGCCCAGTGCTGGGTGGCCCTGCTGGGATGGGGGATGTCTGGAGCAGCTGGCTCCAGCTGGCTGAGGGACACCAATCATGCAAACTTCCTAAAGTGGCTGGACACAAACAAGAAAGTCTCTTCCTTGCAACTGCTGTGTGAAATTCCAAACAAATGCACCACATGAGGAGATTAGCCCATGGTTTTGCCCTTGCTACCAAGGGCATCACTTTCTAGTATGTGGGACAGGGAAGGATAAAAGTGGTTTAAATGCTGCTCCGTGTGCCTATTGTCTGTCTTTGGGAAGGAAACTCTTATTCACTAAGCCAGGTCCCTACACCTAATCCTGTCCAAACTTTTGCTATTTCCTTTATGAACAAGTGATCTCTCTTCTTGCTCCTCAGGAACGTCCTGCGCAAGCTCCTGACCCAGCCCCAGCAGGTGAAGGGAGATGTCCTCTCACTGGAGGAGATTCTAGCTGAGGGGGTGGAGAGTGACACCTCCAGCCAGGGCAGCTCCAGTGAGGGGCAGGTCAGGCTGTGCAAGACACGGATGAAGGCTCTGCAGGAGGCCATGTACTACAGCGCTGAGCACGGCTACGTGGACATCACCATGGAGCTCAGGGCACTTGGTAAGGTGCTCGGTTTAAGGCATAAAAATCTTTCAAGAGACTGGTCTCAAAACCATAAATAACCTCAGAGATCAAATGGTTGAAGGTGAAAGAATAAATCTAGTCTAAAGGCAGGAGACACAAGCGTTGAAGCTTGTGTGTTACAGGTAACCTGGAGAAAAGACCTCACACCATGTTTGTGTAGGGTTATGTAGTCTTGTAAGTTCAGTTCAAATTTATTTTGTGGTTCTGACTGATTATGAAGCTCAGTACACAACAGGGAGTCTCTGGTCCTTTACAATCAGCAGAAAGTTCCAGTTTATGATCCTGGTACCAATCCTTTGCTCTTGTAGATAAGTCATTTAATTGGTCAATGACCCAGTTCAGTCATCTTTAATATCAAGACAAAACTATCTGCTGTTAGGATGTGTGTCATGATCTACTACAGTGCTGTCAAGTGTTAATAACAACAGCAGGACAATCTACTCACAGGTACTTCAGGAAATCATCTTTGACTGTTCCTTTTCTGTGGTTGCAGGAGTGCCCTGGAAACTCCACGTGTGGATCGAGTCCCTACGGACAACCTTCTACCAGTCCCGTTACTCTGTCGTACAGACCCTGCTGAGGGAGTTTGTCACCATCAAAGAGGAGGACTACAATGAGGAACTGGTTAATGAAGGGTTGCAGCTCATGTTTGACATCCTCAAGACCAGCAAAGTAAGTGATAGTTTGTAGCAGTGCCAAAATCAAGAGCTTTTGTTGTTGGAGGAGGTTGTGCACACCAAGAAGTGGATGGCTGTGCAAAGTCCCTAAGGAGTTATGGTATAGAAGGCCCTGATTGCATTTATCTACATTCATACACAGCCCCCCAAAACACTCCTGAAGTGCACACAGGGGGGAAGGTGAGGAGCATATACAGCTCTTGATACCTCCATAATTGCTCATGACAACCTATGTTGTAACTCCCCTATAAATTAAAAGCTGGCTGACTAAACACAACTGCAAACTCAGAAGCAAACTTGTTTTCTGACTAATAGCATGACTCAAACCTTGCTGAAAACACACTTGTGGGCTCACCTGTTCTAGAGAAAGGGATGAACTTTTGCTGATGGACTCTGCTGTTGGGAGAATTCTGTCAGAGCACACTTGCTCAGATCACACACTTGTCCCTCTGAGTGCAGTTGCTATAAGCCTCAAGTGAACTGTTCCAGCACATTTGAAACCTGCTCAATACAGGGTGATGATACCCATTGTCCTCCTTACAGAATGACTCCATCAACCAGCAGCTTGCATCCATCTTCACCCACTGCTATGGCAGCAGCCCCATCCCCAGTATTCCTGAAATCCGAAAGACACTGCCAGCTCGGCTAGGTAAGGTGCTCACCTCAACAGGGAAGTTCTTGGGATTGTTGGGGTTTTATTTCTTAAAAGCATGCACAGTTTAAAAAAAAAAAATAAATCACTCTTTTCTTCCCCTTACCCCACCAGATCCTCACTTTCTGAACAATAAAGAAATGTCTGACGTCACTTTCCTAGTAGAAGGAAAGCTCTTCTATGCACACAAAGTCCTGCTGGTTACTGCATCTAACAGGTGAGTCACTGAACAGGGATGTAATTACACTATCCCTAAAAACAACTAATTGGGGAGTACATACCCAGCCCTTCACTGCCTTTCCATTCCTTGTGTGGTTTGCAGTGAAAGTGATGCTTGCTGCAGCTTTCCTGGAAATCTCACACTGACCTGCTACACTTGCAGTTATTAGGTTTTTTTCTCCATTATTGGCACAGTAATGGGTTTTTCCAGCTGTTACAGGGTGGGATTGGATCAGACCCAAGCAATTTACAGGTTAAATTGTCCCTGAACTAATTGTCAGCAAATCCAAAGAACTGTTTCCTTTTTCAACTTGCAAACAAAACCAAGGAGAGATCTTTGTTTTCCCCTCGCTTAGGCTGTTTGTCAGTGGGTGGTGTGTGCACATAACTGCAGCAATCTGGTAATTAACTCTGTTAAAACCATTCCCAGGTTCAAGACTCTAATGACCAATAAAACAGAGCACGATGGCCACGGCAGCAAAACTGTTGAAATCAGTGATATGAAATACAATATTTTCAAGGTATGTAACTTTTTATTCTTTTTCATCTTCCCACCTATTTGGAAGGTAAGACTAAGCCAAGGATTAGTATCATAGGTAATTTACAAGTAGAAATGGAATTCCTTTCAGCACATCTAAATTTCAGGAGTATTCTGATCCTTTTTCCAAACTTCTCAGGTAGGACCAACCTTAAACCAGAATCCTCCAGTCTATACTCTTATTTTCTCACTAGGCACCTGATTCCTCCCATTAGGCAGGAGAAACTAGTCCTCTACTGAAAAGTGGTTTTATACTTTTAAGACACCATTTCCACACCTTTTAAAGCACCATTTTCTCGCTGTGCTAAGTGCTAAGCAAAAACTTGTTTACAGCAGGTGCATTGCCAGGCTTCATAGTAACTCAAATCAGAGGATCAGAAATCAACAGTGTCCCAGTCTAGAAAGGCTAAGGATTGGGAATTGCACTTTGCTTTTATGCTATTTCCATATTTAAAGGACTTAAGGGAGGTTCATTCATGATGGAGAGAAAGCAGCTTACCAAACACACACCCAAGGCAAAAAAACCAAGTCAGTGAAATGTGATAGTTAAGGTATTGCAGTTTTCCAGATCTGCATTTCAGGGTTGGAAGAAAGGTACAGATCAGGGAATGTGAAGTGCAGAACAGGTTGTGTAGCTGTTTCACTACAGCATTGAGGCTTTTCCTTTTTTTCTCTTTCAATAAGCAAACAAACCAGCAGATCTGTGGGTCAGCAGTGCTGTCACCTCAGCAGAGGAAGTTGACCATGAGAATATCTTTGTTCTGCTTCAAAGAGGCTATGCAACTTTTGTATTCCAAATGTTGCACCTCAGGCCCCAACAGAAAAAAGAAATGTAATTGAGCACTGCAACAAACTTCCTTAACAGCATCAGTGCATCTAAAGGTTTCTAAAGATAAACTTGTGCTTCACTGGAGAGAGCAACAAATCAGAAAGAACTGAAACAGTGAAACACTCCATGAAATTAAACGATCAGATGAGTTAAGGAGATGCAATCTCAGTTTCGGTGGTAGATGCTGAGCCACCAGGGATCTGTGTCCTGCTCAGGGCTCTGCTGGAAAGCAGCTTTGCTCTCTTGTCACTCTCTTACACGAATAAAAACCAAATTAAAAGTAGCAGCTTGGTTTTGTTAGCACTCCTGTTAAACACGGTCAGCACAGCTTGCAGGCCCCACACCTGCTCACACAGCACCCAAAGCACTCCTCTCCCAACACCAAACCCAGTCCCTCCCCAGACAAGACTTTGGGCTGGGGCTGAGCACATGCAGATCTAAGAGCAGAAGCTGCTTCTCACTCTCCCTGCAAACAATTAGGCCTTTTCCCCAGCCCTGCTGGGGGGCTGGAAGCTGATTAGAAGCCCAGCAGGGGAGGCAAGTGGCTGGGAGGTCCCTGGGACACACATGCTCAGCTCGCAGGCAGCACCGGATCTGAGACACTTGTACAAGGACACTGGTGTTGCTCAGAGACACTGTCACCCTCGGCCTGAAATCCTCAGCAGGGCCCTTTTCAGAGCCTGAGAAAGGACTGTTAGAAAGCAGCAGATTTGCAACGCTAAGAAAAGAGTCACCAGTGTAGGCGAGAGCCAGCACAGGGCACGATTCCTGTCTGCTCAGGAAGGGCAGCACAGCCATCAACAGCCCCTTGTGCCTTCCCTGATAACTTCATGCCTGGCCTTCTTCCCATTCCAGATGCTGATGCAGTATTTATACTATGGAGGAACAGAATCCATGGAAATTCCCACCGCTGATATCTTAGAGGTGAGAGTGTTTTTTTCTAAGTCTTGCCAAGTGCACTGGGGCACAAACAGAGTTGAAAGGCAAAATCCCTGAGCTAACAGCAAGATTCCATCCAATCCAGGAGCATACTTAACACCTGGAAATGAGCTTAAAGTTTCAAAACATCATTGCTTGGTGCTCCAGTGCCATGGTGACAGAAGGAAGCACAAATACACTTACTGCAGGAGGAGTCTTTGCTAAGAGGGGAAATGTGTCTGTCAATCTGTCACTTCAGCATGGAGTGGCCTTTCTGCTCTTTCACGAGGACTTGGCCATTAAAACAGGCAGTCAGAGAGGAAATCATCCGTTCTGTTTGCCTTCCCTGAAGCCTTTCAAGGCTCATGATCTCAAATAGCTTCTCTCTCATCCCAATAGCTGCTGTCTGCTGCCAGCCTGTTCCAGCTGGACGGTCTCCAGAGACACTGTGAAATCCTCTGTGCCCAGACCATCAGCATGGACAACTCCGTGAACATCTATAAATATGCAAAGGTAAATGCCAACCCCCTTACTTAAGATGCCAGTGAAACAGCCTGTGTGCTGCCTGCAGGCTCCTGGGGTAACTAAACACCACAGGCACAGGTGAGCACCTGCCCTGCAGGTAACACTGCCCCAACCTCCACACAAGTGAGATGTATTCCAGTTCCAGTCCGTAAAGTCCTGCACAGCCCCGGTGTGTTTTCTTGTCTGAAGCAATCATGTATGAAATTGATGAGAGATCCCTGCAGAGGAGGGGAGAGCTGTCTTAGCAGGCTGATACAGCAACATCAGCAAAGCCTGAGGGATTCAAATCCTGAGAGCAGCAGGGGCAATTGATCACAGCACAGCAACTAGGAGAGAAACCCTTGGCTAGCACTGCTACTGCAAGAATATATTTAGAGTATATTTACAGCTCCAGAATGAGCACAAACTGTTGTGTGACAGATATGCAGCTCTATAGCAAATAACCTAAATTATCAATAAATCATAGAGAAATACTCTCCCATTCCTGGAATTCTGCAGGATCAGGTCCTTTAAAGACAAGCAGAAAGCACAGAGGGCTGATAAAGATTGGTGTTACTGTGTGTAGTGCCATACTGATGCTTTGCTCTCACACTCTGCTGTTTGTTTTTTCCATGGAACTTGGGCTGGTTTCTTTCAGAACCTAGAATTATTTAAGAGTATGCAGTGGTACAGAGTGGAAATAGAACATTCCCTCCTGGCCTTTGGTACTTTCCCTTAAATTACTATTTGCACAAATTCCCAGGAACAGGCTGTGGGTGCACAGTGCTCCTTCATGCTGAACTTGAGTTTCATTGTTCTTGTCACTGACCTTCCCCCACTGACTCTGAAGCAAAGGGAAGCAGATCCCAGACAGCAATCCACCTAATGTGGTTCAGAAGTGCAACATCCTATTCTCCTGCACTCGGCTCCTTTTCCTCGGACGAGGCTCAGGCCCTGTGAACCGTATCCTGATTGCCCTGAGCTGTGCTCACCATCTGGCAGTGCAGTGCTGCGTGTGGTGGCTCACACTCCCCCCTCGCTCAGCTAAACAGGTACCTTGGCCACTTCATCAGCCAGCTGCTCTGCTCCTCCAAGAGGAGGAGGCTGGAGTGCAGGCCAGTGGCTCTGCCAACAGCAGGCCATCAGGGGAAGGAATTAAAAAGGCCTGGATGCCTCCCTGCTCACACCTGTGCCTGCAAAAAGCACCAGAAGAAATTATCTGCCATCACTGGTCCTGCCTTCGCTGCTTTCCCACTCTCACACCTATCCTTTGTCCCTCAGAAAGCACTAAAGGGGAAAAGCATTAGAAATGAAAGGCTCGGGCAGTCACCTAGGTCTGTGCCGTACAGAAGAGGCTAACTGACCTTCCACCTCTCTTCCACAGATTCACAATGCACCTGAACTGGCCTCTTTCTGTGAGGGCTTCTTCCTCAAGCACATGAGCTCTCTCCTGGAGCAGGACTCGTTCAAGCAGCTCATCTACAGCAGGAACAGCAAGGTGCAGGGCCTGGAGCCGCTGCGGGACCTGCAGGCAGCCCTGGCCCTGCGCCTGCACTCCGTGTACGTCACCTCCAGGGTGTGAGGCAGCAGAGCCACGGGCACGTGTCACCAGGAAGGCTGTGGCTGTCCTGTTTGCCTTCTGGATCTCGCTGAAAGTTCCCTACAACAGCCACCCCCAGGCAAGGGTGCTGAGGGAGGGGGAGCTGGCTTCTCTGTGCTGCTACTGTCACAGACACACTGTCACAGCCCAAACAAGAGCTGAGGATGCGAGTGAAGGACCTGAACTTCCCACAGGCACAACGCAGGGCTGTAGAGAAAGGGGCAATTTACCTAGAGCCAACACCTAATCCGTAAACTAAAGTGTCTCCACACCATAACAGCACCTAGTTCATACACATAGATGTTTTCTGCTGGAAGGAGTTTCCTGCTCCCATGGCTCACTGCCCACCCCATGAGCCATCTGTCTGCACACAAAGGCTGGTGGCACAAACTGCTTCGCTGCAGCAACAACAGTGTCTGTACATGGCAACAGGCTCTGACACAAGTTTTCCCCAAAACCGTTTGCACCTTGAGAGAGAGATTTTGTATGTTCAAAGCTGAGTAGAAACTAATACTAACTTTGAAATTACTCACTCCAAGCCTAATAGGAAGAACAGAGCTGGGGCAGGGAGGGGAAAAGTTGGGGGTTTGTGTGTTTTTAAATTCACTTTCACTGTGCTAGTTAATCTGGATCTATTTTGAGGAGAAAGAAAAGACTGTCTACCCTTTCACTGTCAAGATCTCACAGTCTCAATCACTTTCATTTTAAAAACCTGTTTCTGAACATTAGCTGTGAGACCTGACACCATGCCAGACACTTTCTAGAAGACTCAGGTGTAGTAGGAGCTAGCACTCTGCTGAAAAACTGCCCCATCCCACAGATAGCAATAAAAGTCTCCCCAAGACCCTGAGGAACACACAGCTCAGTGGTTTGTTCTCTCTACGGAGCTAGTTAGGACGAGAAGCTCTGACCTCTAGTCTCCACTTCCACAGCCTCAGCCATGGAATGGTGTTTCCACAGATACACTACCTCAGGGGGTCTGGGCACTGCACTCCTGACAGGTTCCTGGAGGTAGGCTGCAGCCTGATGGTTGGGCAGCAGCACTTAAACTCAAATGCCCAAGATTCACATTCTTCCTTTGTTCACAGATGTTTCTGGTCCAAAAGGCCTCATTCTAGGCCTCACTCTAGCTGACTTAGGAGAATGAAAAGCAGACAGTTCAATCTACAGTTCTGAATCTCAACCTGGTTCTGTGTGTGCTTTTTAAATTTTAAGTAATCCCAGCTGTAGGAAGGCAGTTAGTTGTGTTAAACACAGACCTTGCTCTTACCAATAGCTTTAAGGAAAGACCTTCAGCTACTCCCACTGAGCTTTGCCACCACACACCAGAAGCATTTGCCAAGACACTTTCATTCTTTACAGAAGGGTAAAGGAGAAGAGGAAGCCAAGTTTTCAGTGGAGAACTATTCCTTCCTAGAAATTCAACAGTCAATTAATATTCCAACTAAACACACAGGAAGGAGGAGGCTCAGCTGGGCCCAAGCTCCAGAGCACAACACAGACACAGTTGTGCTGGTTGGGTAGATGAAAGGAAGGAGAAGGAACTATAGCATCTCCCACCAAATCCATCAAAATCTGACACAGCCTCATTCCTAAAGGATTTACACAAGAGGCAAATTGCATGCATGGATAAGGATTTTCAGTCTAGGCTCAGTCAGCTGACAGACAAGTTGGTCAGGGCACACTCCCTTTGTGCTTTAGGTACACATCTGCTTCTGAGCATCACCAGCTCCAATAACCCTATTTATTACTAGAAAGCCATACAGGGGGTTCAAAATGATCACTGGTCTGCCCGAGAACTACCACAGAAGGTTTTATTTTGGAAAGTATTTTCAAGTAGCTGCTCCAGCTATCTGTACAAATATGTAGGTCCTCTTTTGTTGCTGTAATATTACAATGCTTTGTTAATTGTACATTAATGTTGTCATTTATGTAAATGTACCAGGATTTTATTAACAACTTAATTTTAAAATACACAGCTACTGTTATTTATTCTGCTCTTCTAACAATGGGAAAACCTACACATTTTAAAGGCATTTCTGTGGGAAAGGCTGTTGCAGTTTTAGCATCTTAAATTTGTTTTGGTGTATACAGCTAATTTTAGGGATAAAGAGGCACTCGTTTCCCTTTCCTAGGCTCACACATTTTTTTGAATTAGTAAATTTAACTTGCATTTTTCCCTAGCTGCAGTAAGTGTACCTGCTTTCCCTCAGAAAGCACCAGGTGGTAGTGTCTAAGAAAAATCCTAATTCTAGGATCCTTCTCTGCAGCAGGAGAGACAGTGAGGGCTGAAACAACTCTTATGCCAGAGGTAGTAAAAAACAAGCAGGTGACCCTTCCCTTCCACATCACCTCAGAAGCCCAAAGGCCAAAGTGGCTCTGGTTGCTGCACTGTGCAGGATTCATGTCAGAGCAGAGAGCAGTTAAGACACTCTGACAGACACACAGTCAGGCACGCAACAGTCCAGGGCACATACTCATCTGAGAGGTAAAAGCATAAAGGTTTAACAGCAGCAATTTGACCCAGAACTATTCTGGGATTTTTTCTTGGAAACCCATCAGCACAAACACCAACTTGTTCTCAAGAACCATGGAATACAAACACTTCAGATTCCCTTTGGAGCACTTGGACAAGTGGGTTAAACAGAAATTTCTTACGAAATCAGTTGCATACTGCCTGTGTTTTATAGAGTGCTGCTCCCAGAGCCCGAGAAAGCAACACAGCAGCTTTGGGGCAGCACAGAACTTCACTGGCCATAATGACATCAGGGAGCAGAGGAAATAAACAGCTCACACATCTGCCTGAACACGCTCCATGACTTTCAGCCTAAAATAAAGCCTTTTTGCTTTCTAATAAGCCTTTGCACAGCAGGCAAGCACTGGCTAATGCAGCACCACTACTCACTGGCCCTTTGCCCTCACCAAATGCTGCCCAGGCAGGCAGACACTGCTTCCTGCACCTGCCACAGCGACACAGCCAAGGGCACACGGGAGGCAAGAGAGAGGAGACTCCCCTGAGGAACAGGGCAGCAAGCTGCTGTCACAGTGCCTGTGGCAGAGGAGAGCACTCCAAAGCTGGACCTGCCTCCCCCAAGGGCAGGTTTGAGTCTAAGGGATCCATTAATCCACAGCTAAACCAGAGCACTAACACTCCATGTTATTGGCTGCAGCAAAGGAGAGGCAGGAAAAAAGGTGTCTGTGTATGAAAAAAAATAAATCACAGCAGAGCAGGGAAAAAGCGACACAGCCCAGAGCTGGAGTCACCTCAGTGCTGTCCCTGTTCCTATGGTTCTGAGCACAGGACTTCATCTGACACTCCTCTCTCCTTGTCAAGCTCAGGCTGCAGAAATCTTCCTTCCACCTCACTCCATCACCAGCCTCCTGTGCCTGCTAACACAGAGCACTGCTCAGAAATCACACACCACGAGGCACGAGTAGTTCCAGGGCCCTCACCAAAGACAGGAGTGTGATTCAGAGACTAAGCAGCAGTGACACAGTCAAACAAAAATCCAGTTCTGGAAGCAAAGAAAAAACTCCCAAAGGAATATCATGATGGCCAAATGGAAAAGACACAACTTCCTCCTGCCCCTTCTATGCCTTGCCCAGTACACCAGCTCTGCTCTCCAGACAGCCCCTTCTCCCCCACAGAGCCATGGGAGGTGAGACCTCTCCTCACAGCAGCCTCAGCTTCCCCGAGAGAGGTGAGACCTCTCCTCACAGCAGCCTCAGCCTCCCCGAGAGAGGTGAGACCTCTCCTCACAGCAGCCTCAGCCTCCCTGGCTTGCACCT
>NW_008686420.1:124456-125064 GCF_000695815.1 Acanthisitta chloris
TGGCTTCACCCTCTCCCAGACACTCGCAGGGGTCAGCTCACTCCAGCTGTCAGAATAGCTCACAGCTCTCTGAGCAAGCAGGATGATTCCACTGACAACTAGGTCACATCTCCCCACCACCTGCAGAGAGCTGCTCAGCTAGACGTGGCTTCCCCATTTGCCTCCAATTAGCCACAGGACTCTGTCACTGGGGTGAACACTTGGGCACAGGATAGTGAACCTGCAGCAACGTGACAGATCAGCGACCCAGGGAGCACCACACCAGGCCACACACTGACCCTGTGGGTGCAGAACAGGCCTGAGGCACTGCTGGACCTGGTTCCTGGGGTGTGCAGAGACCTGTCCCCCCAGGAAAGGGCCCACAGAGCTGAGCTGGCCCAGCCTGGGATTAAATGCACACACTGCAACTAGCAGTGCACTCTGCTCCTTGCAGCACCCACAGCCCCATCTGCAGGGAAGCTGCCTATGGGAAGAGCAGTAACCTGCTGTAGTCACAAGGAAACAGGCTCAAAACCAACCACTCACCCAACCCCAAACTTCAGAGATACCCAACTCGCTCTCCATTCGGCTCCGACGTCGCATGGCATTTTAGTGCACTTCTGGCTACA
>NW_008686420.1:125094-134651 GCF_000695815.1 Acanthisitta chloris
AGCTAGCCCTTCCTCTCTGGAATTTTAACCCAACTTGACTGATGGAAAGCACAGAGAGGAAAATGTGGTTTGACCAGACTTGTTAAAAAAATCAAAATACACATCTCCCTTAGTTTAGTATCTGAGGGCTTTTTTCCACTCTGCTGTTCAAAGAGCAATAGACAGGCAGAGGAATCCAAAAAGCTGCCAGGAATCATAAAGTGCACATGGAAAACCTGAGAAGGAATGGGTCAACTAAACACACACGTTTTCTGCAGGAATACCAAAACTCCCCTTAAATACAGCTCCCCCTCAGCAAGGGAGGGCACACCTGCAGCTGAAATCCTCCCAGAATTCTACACCCACACTATGCCCAGGGCAGACAACAGGGAAAGAATTACTACAGCCACACAAAGCAGTGGAGCTCTGGAAAGATCTCAGCTAAACAGTAAAATTCTACTCTGCTGGAAGAATCCAGTTTCATTTTGCCTACTATCTTCCACCCTGATGTAGAGACAATTTACAAAAGTCTGGCTGCACTTTGGGTATTTTCACAGATCAGCTCCAGCTGATCATCGTGAACACTTCCCACTGTGCTTTCCCCAAGTCATGCCAGTAAGCATTAGCCCCTAAAAAAACACAAACCAATTTCTGAGCCCTAACAGCACATGGGTGTTCTATAATAAAACTTCTCTTCAACCTTAGTTTTGAGCCTATTAGTAGAGCCAGAGTTTAACAACTCTCCTGAGACATGTGTTGTAATTTGCACCACCTCTACATTCTAAGCAAGTTTAATCAGCAGTTTCCTAGCACAAGAAGTAATCTGCAGTTAAAAAAAGTCTCCTGATATTGTCATCTATTAGACAGCAAGGCCCAGAGCAAGAAGGACTCTCCCACCTGGGTGACCAAACCCAGCAATCTGCACAGGTTAGAGAAGCCAAAATAGTTACAGCTGCTTTATTAGTGCAAAGTTTCAACATGCTTTAAAAGGACTCTGAAGGTGTTTAAAGCTTTGACATGCAGCCTGTTCAACCACAGTTAAATCTTGCTAAGATTCACATGAGCACATGAAATGCAATCCAGAGCTATCCAGTCAGTAATCAGTTCCTTACCAGATCACAGAGGGAGTGACACACTCCACTCATAAGAGAGAAGTATTTTTATTGATATACAACAATGATTTCACAAAGTTTGATAACAAATGCAACAAGATTCAGTGGCAAGGTACACCTGGTTACATACTGCCCAGAGCACAGGGTGAGACAAAGCAGTCAGGGAGACCCATCTGTTGGGTCACCAGGCTCAGGAAGGACCTCCTTGCTTTCTAACCTCCTCCTCAGACAGCAGTCCAGGTGCAGCTGGATCCAGTCCTAGCCCCAGACTGGATTCTGTGTGCACAATCAATCCTGTCTATCACTTAGCTAAGATTTCAGTTTAGCATCCTCTTCATCACCAGCTGAGGATCTGTGGCAGTTGAGTGCAGTGACTGCCATCAGACACAGCCTACACAACCACCACAGGTGGTGATCACAAGCAGAGTAACAATAAATAAATGCTGGGGAAGGGCAGGGTGGAAGCACATCACAGACCTCCACTTCAAGCACATCTTTGTGATCCCTTCCTCAAATGGCTAAAGGATGTAATTGGCTCAGAACAATCCATAAAAAAACCCTTTACTACAATAACCATCCCTCAAACAAATGTGACCAACTCCAGAGGTTTCCATGTTGAGCTAAGCAGGACATTGGAAAACCACAGCCCTGTGGGTATCATGGAAATGTGTTTTTGATGCTGCAGAGCCCCTGGGCTGGAGAACAGGCCCCAGGCACAGCCATCCAGCCACACTCCTCCTGTTTGCTGGAACTGCTCTCGTCTCACCTGGCTGGACAACATCCCCTGAAAGGGACACTCCAGCCTGCTCCAACACCCCCTGCAGCACAACTCAATTCTTGGTCTTTCCCATTAGGCACAGACAACATCCAGACAGCAGCACATCCAGCAGACCCCATCCCCCAAAACAAGGGATTGCAGCTCACCCCTCTCCCTGCAAGCCCACCACTTACACTGTTTTTAATATCAACAACAGCAAAAACAAAGAGAATTTGCACTCACCTTTTCTTCCAAGGTCTTCCTGGGCAGCTCTGAAGAGCCTCACACTTCTTGCCTTCCACATTTGCTCCAGTTCCAAGTGCTTCAGAGCTGGTTGAGGGCAGTCAGCCATCACCTCAGCCCTGCAGGCTGCCAGTGCTGCTCTTGACACAGCTGGGTGGGTGATAACAGCCCCTCATCAGGCCTTTAGGGGCTGCAGCTGCAGCTCTCCCTGCTCAGCTGCCCCATGAGAGCATGTGCCACTGCCACCAACTCACTCACAGTGGCTTGCAAACCACAGGAATACACAGGCTGTGTTATGCAAGAGCCATGTTTAATACAGATGCTTCACAAATCAGCCTCCTAGAGAAGAAATACTGTCTATTTCTTCAAGAATTTGCTACAAATAGGAGCTGTGAGATCTGCAAGTATCTGCAAGCTGATACCTGCAAGTAAATAGAACACAGCTGTGGATCAGCTGTGGGTAGTCTCTCTGTTCCAAACCTCTCGGGGCACAAAGCCAGAACATCAAAACAAGGCCCCAGGACAGTCAGGTCTGGGGCAGGGACACTCCATGGCAAAGATCTGCCCTGGGTTTGAGGCCTCTGCAGTCTGACATGCAGCAGACCCAGAGTCCTGTAGCCACAGAAAGTCCCAGAACACGAACACAAAACTTTCCACCAAAGCTAAGCAGCAGCTCTAGGTCAGCAGGTAGCAAGGAGACAGCAGTTGGTGCTCAGTGATCAGCCAGCCCCATATAAAGTCAGTTGGTCACACCAAAAAATCCCTCAAGCTACAAAGGAGCAGTAGCACTACAAACCAGCTGTAGTGCTAAAGGCAGAGTCACATACCAAGGCCTAACACATCTCTATCCTGTGTTGTCCAAACTCTTTTTTAATAAACCATAGAACCATTAAGATGCAGAAGTTTACAGACTGATTTGCCCACTCTGAAAGGGAACTCTATGGGTGCTAAAGCACCTTCACAATATCCCAGTGTGTTGCAGCATGTCACTCACACTCTGCAGTGATAAAAACATCTTCATACAGTGTCTCCTGGCAGTGTCACTGTCCTTTCCATAGTACAACACTTCAAAATGCCTCTAAGGCTTTGCCTTCCCTCCAGCTCTCACCCCCAAAGTCTTTTGGTTTAAAGGAGAATGGTACAGACCCAGCACTTGTTAATGCAAGTTCACTGATTGGCTTCACAGTCATTTCTTCCTCTTCTGCTTTAGATCTTTAGTCTTCTTAAATTTCTTCTGTTGTTTGGGTCCTCTTGCTGTTTCTAATTTTCTTTTCTTCTCACTGGGAAACAGGAACAAAACAGCTGTTAAAAATTGCCATCCAGCTGGGAAATTTTTCTTGTAAAAGAGGAGTGAGGGTCTAACATAGAAATGTGATTGGGAGAAAATACTTCCAAGTTCTTGGGTCATTTAAACTGGTGTTAGAGAAAGCACAAACAAGAGTCTGCCATAGATTTTGTTGTGTCCTCAGATTTTCTAACCCAATCTGAATTCCAAAAGATCTGGATTTTTAGCTCTTGTCACTGCTTTTCAAGACTTTATGTATCCTAAAGGTAATTGGGCATCTGGAATGTAGAGTACCTAGAAAAAATATTACCACTGATAGTTTTAAGCATATAAATTGTTCCTGCACTGGATTCTGACTAGAGCAAACCTGACAGAGCTCTGATCTTTATAAGCACTGACAAGACTCTCTCATTCCTGGAAGGCTTCTGGAAACTCACAGCTTCCAGCATTCAGGGAAAAAAAAACCAACATGAAAGGGTGGAATAGAGATCACATAATTACTTGCACTGTCAGGCACCCCATGAAGGGGAAATAAGCAACCAGGCAAGCCTCAACTATAAATCCCCAAGGAAAAATGAGAAAAGGTTCCATGCTGGGCAAGGCAGAAGAAAGGAGATGGATGAAAAGGAGGGAATTGCACAAACACAGATATTTTACAGGCTTGAGCTCACATTTGAAAGAACTCTTCTTCCCTGAATTTGCATTTACTCCAGTGGCACCTCCATAGGTTCCCTCCCCGTGTTCCCAAAGCAAATGGGACAGTCAGGTGGAATGAGTGACCCAAGGGAGAAACAGTACCAACCTCTGTGTGTGATCAGGATCAGGACTTAACCATATGATCAGAAAAAAGGTGAGAATTAGCAAACAAGTTACATGTAGAGAGGACTAAGAGCAACACAGAAGCACTGAGCTGCAGAGCTCTGCGGGGTCATAGAGCTCACACCCTGATTTCCCCAGGAACACTGAGCATCCATCAAGGCCACTAAGATAGTTTAGCTGCATTTAACTCCTTGCTTCTGTCTTTTGGAAAATGTTATAATAAAACCAGCAGGAAAGGCCAGAGAGATCTGTGGAATATTTCAACTTCCTTAACCTTTTCACGCTGACGACCGATGCGTTCTGTCCTGCTTTGCTCAGCACCTCGTTCCACTCTTCATCATCACCTCGGATAATATACCTGAGTGGAAAAGGTAAAAGGAAAATCCAAGTCAAATTGTTAGCATAAAGTAAAAATTACAAGGTGATTCTATTGTCAGGCACACACAAGTCACTGCATCAGCATCCAACCAAATCCCTGCTGGGGAGCACACGGAGCCAGGCTGGCAAAGCCTGCATGGAACAGTTCTGAGGGATCAGTCTGGGAAAAACTGAGTGTCTGCAGCTTTCTCTTGGAAAGGGAAATTAAGACAACAACTGCTGTTTAAATAAGCTTCTGTTCTGTGGCCCTTGTGTGGGTGTTCGAGTACCCTGGAAATTACACATGGATTTAACTAGGCAAAGCAATCGTGGAGCAGAATGGAGTGGTTGCTCTCCACATCAAGTTCTTGGGGATTTAGAATAGATCAGGCTTTGTTCAGACAAGGCTGAGCAATGCTGGACAAAGCCTTTTCAAACCAAACAATTCTGTCTCTTCTATTAGTTTTCTATAACCTGTATTGAAAAGAGTTCAGAATAGATTTTTGTCTCTCACTCCTCATGGAGGAGAACAGAAATCTATTTCTGGAGAGAGAAAAAAAAAGGGAACATGGTCCAAAATGGCAAACAGGTATGTAACACTTCCCATGCTACAAAATGGAATTAAAACTTTTAAGACATTCTGGTTATATTATTTTCCTTATGTGACTGACTTGCAAGTCACTTGACATCCATTCTTGTCCTTCCTTCAACCCAACAACCAAAGACTCAAAGAAGCTTCTTTTCCTTTTCTCTTAACAGAGATCAATCTAGAGCCACAGCAGACAACTTTCCTGGGACAGTAAACAGGATTTACAAGACAAAAATTGGGAGGAGGAGAGAGAAGGGGCAGAATGGCATGTTTAACTCCTGCTGGTCCAGAGATATATCTGCTGACACTTTGAATAAAAGTAGCTCTGGTTGGTTGTTCTTTTACTGTTGATTTTTGGTTTTCCCATGGTTTTGGTTTCAGTTGTTGTTAAAGAAGTGAACATTAAAATTAGCCAGGTACTATTTTCACTGGAGCTGCACACATAGCTGAGCTAGACACCAGACACCAGGACCTGGTTTGAGGAGAATAATGACTATTTCTAGAAGCACAGGAAACTGTAAAATTAGGAACAGTCCACAGCCAGGCAGCTTGTTTGTTACTCCATATTTTAGAACTAAACAACTTTTATATGTACAATACACATGCAGTACACAGCCAGGAACAAGCCTGACACACAGATCATAGAATCACAGAATTTTAGGGGTTGGAATGGATCTTGCAGATCATCTAGTCCCAACCCCCTACCCTGGGCAGGGACACCTCCCACCAGACCAGGTTGTTCAAGGCTTTGAACACTGCCAGGGTTGGGGCAGCCACAGCCTCCCTGGGCAACCTGTGCCAGTGTCTCACCACCCTCACAGGAAAAACCTTTTCCTAATATCTAACCTAAATTTCCCCTTCTTCAATCTGAATCCATTACACCTTGTCCTATCTCTCAGTTCCTAACACAGATTCCCTCTCCAGCTTCCCTGTAGCCCCTTCAGATAATGAAAGGCTACTATGAGGTCTCCACACAACCTTCTCTTTTCCCTGCTTTTGGTATACATGGTAAGAGCTCCTTCCATGAATAATTAATCATTTAAGTAGCACAGACACACAATACCCCAGAAGTTTTCAGCAGCAGAGCAGCACATTCTTATCTTACCCAGGTGAGATTATCTTACCCACTGCTTACAACACCCACAGCTAGTTCTCACTGACTGATAGTTTGAGGCTGTGATACTGAAACTACAGCTTTGTGTGCACATCCCAGCAAGATGTGCCAGTGACCCAGAATCCAAACAGACACCAGGGAAAACCTGCACTTGAGACTCATACAGATGAATTCTTACTGTGTAAGGTCCATTTCCTTCAGCTTCAACACTTCTTGCTTGTGCTTTTCTTGGAATTCCTTTGCAGCTTCCTCCTACAACAGGACAGCAAAAGAGATGCATTAAGTCCTAAGTGTAGCAGTGACCTTCTAAAGGAAGGAAAACACTTTTCCACTGAAAGAGAACTATATTCTCTAAAACAAACACCAGATGATCCTGACAAGCTTCTCTCTCATATTAATTGCATTTTGATATATTACAAGTATATATATACACACAAATAACATAACTCCAAGAAGATCTTGGAAGATTCTGGGAAAAATCCCTATGGCAGCTGGGCATGACTTTACAGACACACAGTGCAGAGCTGTCAGGTTTTAACTGCCATGAAGTGCCAGACGTGATGTGGAATTCTTCCCATCCAAGACAATTTAGACTACAGTGCTCCTACACTCAAGGGAACTCCATGAAGTGTTTACATATGTATCAAGAAGAAAGTTTGTAATTACCAGATCATCATTTAAAGATTTCAGTGTTGGCTCCATTACAACATCCTTTGTTGCTGCCATCTGCTCCTCCACAGCTTTTTCCTGGACTGTGTTGAACAACTGAAAATGAAGTAACCCAACACAAGTAAGACTTGCTGATGTTTCTCCTCATTTATTGCTTTAAAATAAATAGGAAATGCTGTTTGTGCCCATAAAACCCTTCCAAGCCTTGCAAATATGATCAGGCAGTTGTTTACTTTTGATTCCACCCTCCTGAAACAAAAAGCTCCAGGCTGCTTCTGAGGGCAGGATTCTATAGAGCTTTTTATAAAAAGTACAAAACTAAAACCAGTCAGCACATAATGTCACTCACATAAATGTGGAGAACTCAGAGATTACAACATGCTTCATTTTATTAAGCATCATTTATCATCTGTCCAATGAACAGCCTATGCCAGACTGAAGCTTTGCTACTGTATCCTGAGAGAAAGAAAACCAGACACCAGAAAACCAGATCCAAAACTTTCCAGTTATTTTACTGGACTTCAAGTCTACCTCTAAATGACCCTGGAAAAGGTTTTTTTTTTTTTTCCCCAAGAAAAGTGGAGATGCACCAATGCAGTGGACAATGAAGAACAAATGGCTCATCTGGCAACATGGGCTGTATGCTCAGCATTTTGGCCAGGACATGTCATCATTTAAAGCCATAAGACAAGCACTGTTATTTGGGAAAACACTGTACAGAATTATGGAATGGTTTGGGTTGGAAGGGACCTTACAGATCATCTAGTTCCAACCCCCTGCCCTGGGCACTGAATCATTGCCACAAATATCTGTTTTTTCTAGTGGAGTCTTCCCAACTCACAAAGAAGTTTCCAGTCAATCACTGGGGACATGTTAAAGATGCACAGTTCTGACTCAGCTTTCTCCTGGTGCCACACCTTCTGCTAATGTTGGAATTTCACTGTGATCCAACCCAACCAAGTCAAAGCTTGTCGTGAGGCTGTTACCTGCACTACTTTGCGGATGATCCTGTTGAAGAGCCCCATCAGCTGACTGCTGGGCAGCTCCACCTCCTTCTCCAGCTGGTCCAGAGATTTATGCTGGAGGCCAATCCCTAGAAAAAGGGCCTGAGGAAACAACATATATTTTATTTACAGAGGCTGTTAGAGCACATGCAGATATTCCCACTACACTCCCTGTGTTTCCCCGAGTCCTTGCTCCACTCCAGCCATACATACCGACTGTGCAGCAGAGAGGGAGATGTCACCCAGCTGGTTGAGGAAAAACATCCTGGCAATGGTGGGTACCATGTCCATGATGAGGTGATAATCCACCATGTTGCGAGAGTACATCTCTAGTCTCTTCAGGTCATAGGGGATGAAAACTGACTCCAGCTCAGCACGGCTGATGGCTGGGGGGGGCAATAAAAAGACAGTAAAGTCCAGACTGTTCTTCATAGGATCTCAGTATTTAACACATTCTTAGTGATACCCCATAGGTTTCCTTCCCAACACAATTCAGGATCCTATAACATTGCTATCCAGACTGGCTTGGTTATTCAAGGTCTTTTCAGGCAGACATCCATTCATATGAAAAACATGGCAACTGTCAAAACAGACCAGCATATCAATTTAGAGATGCCAGAGGGACTGAAACAGTGAGGGCTGAGAAACACAGTTTGCCCAGTCTTTAACTATTTACAGTGATTGTGCTGTAAAAGAGGTTTGTTCCCTTGTAGCAGCAACCCAAACTGTTTCACCAAGAGACACTAAAAACCCACAAGACACAGATTACCAAGTGCTCTCCAGAGGACTCTGCTAGGCATATTGAGAAAACAGCAATTTGCTTTTAAGCCAGAAGTGACTCTTAGAAGTGCTTTGTCTGGTCCCTTTTGTTATACTGCCTGACATCACATCTCCAACTTCCAAATTTCTGATGACAATGCTCTTCGTAAGACCCTAAGCAAGGTGCTCTGCCTACTGCTATTCAAGGCTTCTCTTTTCATTCCATACTGGATTTGGCAGGTGTCAGTATCCATCCTGCTCTGCCATGCATTTAGCTGTTACAGTCAGGAGCCCTCTAATTTCAGGTTGCTTGTATCTTCGATCAAAAATGCAACGGCTAAAAAAAAACCACAAAAAAAACAGGCAAACCCCCCCCCCACTGCCTGTTTTCAGTGGCAGAAAACATCCTCTTAGCTTTTACTTAGAAACACAAGCATTTTTCTGGATAACAGGAACAAACCAGCAAGTGACCAAGAGCAAATTAAGGCACGTCACAAGACACATCACGTAAGGTGTGAGTTTGAGACCTCTGATAAACACATACACAGCTCTAAACTGCACTCTCAGTGAACACTGTGACCCAGGGGACTCACGTGGCTGTGGCTGCTGTTTGATGTTTTTGTTCTGTAGGATATTCAATGCCAGTGAGGGAGAGAAGGTGCTGAACTGGTAGGAAAGCAGGGAAAGGAAACGCCTCCGAAAATCTATGGGACAAAGTGATAAAATAAATTACTCCTGTAGACCTCTAGAATAAATTCCACAGAGGATTCTCCTAGAGCTGGCAAGATCACAGTTACCTTTCCAGAAGGCAGTAAGCCAAGGCTCCTGTTCAGAGTCCTCTTCATTCAGCATCTTCAGCATGATGCAGGA
>NW_008686420.1:134673-147853 GCF_000695815.1 Acanthisitta chloris
ATAAGATATGATTCTATAATTCCCATCATCCTCATGAACCTTTGGCACTCTGTGCTCAGCTGAAGAAGGCAAATACCTTCTGAATCAACATCAACAACAAATGTTCACTGATCACCACTACCTAATGTAAAACCTATGAACTTCCAGAATTTGGTAAATCTCAGTTAATTGAACAATAACCACATTAATAACCCTCATCAGATGCACCTTTGCTCTTTTTAAGTGCAAACTACTCAGACCTCCACATTCACAACCCTAAAACTTCACTCCTTAGCTACAGGCCCAAAGAACAAAACCAAACATAGGCCAAACCCCAAATGCAGCCCCAGAAAACTTTCCTGCCCCAACCACATCCCACAGAAGCTAATGAAAAGATTCCCAGGGATTTCAATCGGGCTGGATTTCACTCAGAAACAGAGTGGTACTTACTGGTGTCTGCCTCAGATAAACGGGGACAAATCCAGCACGTTTCCAAAACCTGGGGGAAGAGGAAACACCCTGAGAATTACAGAGCTGTGGATAGTACAACAACACTTGTGGTTAAATGTAATTTATCTAGTGTACAAGGGCAACTGGGGAGGAGTAAGCACAAGTCTCCAAGACACCCTAAAAGGTATAAATGAAGAGCGACAGAAGGCAGGAACAGCAATCCAGCTGCCTGAGGTACCAGCTCAGAGGAGTGAAAAATGATGACTGCAATACTAGAAATGAACAAACTTTCAAAGACTGAGAGACACCACACAACAGTTATTGCATCTGACATGTTTCCAGGGCCTCCTCTAAAAACAGGCAGATGGGTTTGGACCAAAAATATCAAACTCCTAAGGGATACTCTGGGGAGGGGCTGAGGATTTAGTTTACTTCAGAGATTTTGCTCTTCTTCAATGAACGATGATTTTTCCTGGCAGCTTCCAGGTTTCAAATAGTCACTTGTGGACCACAAAGAGTCAGCAAAATCCTGATGAAACCCTTTCCCATCCTCCTGCTCCTTCTTGAATCTTAGTTGTGAACTGATCCAACAATTCATTCTGCCCAGTAAAAGGAGGACTAGTACAAAAAGACCTGCTGAGACCAAACATATGGTACACCAGGCAAAAGAAATGAGCCAGGCCCCAGAGCAACTGGCACTGGCAACACCTCCACAGGCCACGTGAGGCCATGGGATGACTCCCCATCAGCTGTGCAGGATGCTGCAAATTGCAGCAGGAAGCCCTATACGTGCATCCCAACCTCTTCCTATCCTACTGTTCATCCTTTTTTTATCCATCCCACCACAGCTAACAGTCAAAGAACTCCTCAGAGGGAGTCTGAGTGATGCTCTTGGGGTCAGTCTTACTATACACCACAAAAGGGTCTTGCAGGACAAGCTGGCTTGGAGCTGTCCCAGTTTTAGAAACCAAGTGAAACATGCAGAGATAAAGAACATATCCAAGGGCTAAAATAGCTGCCTCTACAGAATATATGTTAATAATCTATACAGTTATATTTTTGCACTGGATGAAACTAGGAAATAGAATGTCTTACTTGAGCAATCTTGGTGTTAGGCCATAAGACACCCCCAGATAGTCCAAGTTTTCAGCTTGTCTCTCACTCAGTTTGAGAAGCAAAGGAGGCAAATCTTTCCTAGGTGTCACAACTTCTTCTAATAAACCAACAGTCTGAAAAAGAGAGTGGCAATGGGTTAGTAGCAATTCTTACAGAAACTAGCAAGGTAAATCTCTTACTCTGTATGAAAATTAAATACTCCTTACAGAGATAAATCGAGATTTAACAGTGAAAACCAACAGCTTAGCATGACAGAAAATACAAAAAATGCTCTGAGCTCCATACCTCACTGCTTACAGTTGCAATTTCTTTTGGCTTTTGAACTGTTTTTTCTTCCAAACATGGGAATTTGCCTTCATAGTACATCTGCAGCAAAGCCAGAGCTCTGCTGCCATAGCCCATCTGTGAAGCAGGAACAACACACTGTCAGCAAAAGGACCTCTTGAGTTTTTAAGACAGGGCAACAACATTCTCCCCTTAAACCCCATTAACAATCACCAGTGCAGACATAACTCAGGCACTGCAAAACTCTGGGAATCTCACAATAAACATCTCTGGATCCTGATTGTGTATTTCTGCTTGGGATGCTCCATGCTACAACGCTGCCTAGGAATAACAGCAGCACTGGTTTGGTACCCCAAGCTTAAAATGCTAAAAACTGGAGCAACTGAAGTTTGCCCTGTTCTTGAATTCTGCCTGTAAAGCTATCCTGGTGGCACCACTGCTAGCTGCTCACAAGAACTGAGTTCCAAAATACTTTACCCCCTGATAATCTGGGTGAACTGCGATGCGAACGACGCGCCCACCAGAGAGGCTCCCAAAGTCTGGATCTTGGAACTGCAGAACACACAAAAGTCAACTTAGAGAACACAGCTGGGTACTCCTTAAAGAAGAAACACTGCTGAAATACAGCTTGGGTGTGAGGACACAGATTATTCACCTGCTCTGAAACAGTCCAGGGAATAAGATCACCAGAAGCTTTCTTTCCCCTGGAAAGGCTGTTCATGATGGACTGGCGAGAGATCTCTCCCTCCATGCACACCTGCCAGGAAAAGCCAAAGACCATTAATACAAAAAAAAGGGTTTTCTCCTACAGCCACTCAACTACATTAGAATCAAAATTTATACTCAGTTACTCTTACCTGAACAACAGCAAGTACTTCTGGTAGTGAATTCTGGGTAGGGACAACAGGGGGCAGAAGACAAAAAAGATGATGGGCAGGTGCATCAGATAGCATCTGCAGGTCATTGGGTGAGTTCTGGAGGGTAAAGACACATCAGAAAGATCAAAAACTATCCACAGAATCATAGAATCCCCTGAGCTGGAAGGGAGCCACAAGGATCATCAAGTCCAGCTCCTGGCCCTGCACAACCCCATGAAGCACACCAAGTGCTTGAGAGCATTGTCCAAATGTTTCCTCCTTGAGCAGAGCTTCAAAGTCCAGTGCAATGTTAGCAGCTGACTTCTAAACAATCCTCCCTTCTCTCAGTTTAGGACTATTAAGAAACCTCAAAGCAGTACAGTACTGCTGGATGAAGAAGCTCATAGGCCAGGTCATGGCTGTTGTAATACCAGACAGCATCTGCTTTTATCCCAAGTGAAACCACTTGCTCTAATATGTATGAAACTGAACTTTCTGTTTTTATATAGCTACTTCTCTCTTACACCAAGCCTTACATATTTTTTTAAGCCTCAGATTTTTAGTCCTTATGGACTTCACCACTCACATTTACTAATCACCCATGGTCCTGAGACTTTGAGATTAATTATTTCTCTTTTCAGTAGTACAGTGGTGCTACTCTTTTGCTTAACTTGAGGCTACTGGAATACACTAAAGAGAACTGCAGGAGGTTCATTGCTGATACAACCCTGACAAGCTTGAGGGCTCGTCTAGAATTTAGTCTCCAGAGTTTCTAAAGACAAGAATATTCCAGATATCTGTAAATCCAGTATATTCAGCCAAGGCCAAGGCAGAGATCTCAGAGAAAGGACACTACAGCTCTGTATACAACAAGAAGCAACAGAAGCTGTTCAGAAATCAAAACGGGCACAACTCAATTAGGTTGTCATAACAAGCACTGCTCTCCCCAAAAATTTCTAGCTGAATCTTTGATAGGAGAAGGTCAAGCTCTACCTTGTAGTGTGAAGCCACATAGAGGGCCATCAGCCTCTGCAGAAAAACTTCAGATGCTCTGTGGTAACAAAACAGTGTGTCTCTATTTACATAGTACCTAAGCACAAGGGTTAAGGAAACAACGTCCTTGGAAACACGGAAAAAGCTTCTTGTTGGTTTATTTTCAGTATTTTGGCTTCATGCTGGCTTGTGCCCTCAGACACTACAGCTCTAGCTACTACAGTGACTGACTTTGTGCAGGTTTGTAGCTTTCACACCCCTCTTCTGTAAAGCTAAATCTTTTATAACTCCAACAAGGACCTCCTTTCATGCAGCCCTTCCTTAGGATTGTCTTTGCAGTAAAACTGGAGTTTGTTAATGTTCTGGTAACACATACCACCAGTCCCATAAGGCAGTGGTAAGAGCTGAACTCCAAAAGGGTGGTCTTAAAAAATAGATAACGTGCTGAGGTTATCACATTAGCTAGAGATCCCACCATTAATCATCATGAGAAAACCTCCTTCACCTGAAAGCAATACATTTTGATCAGAGCACAACATCTGAACAAGGATACAGATCACAAGTCTCAGGCAGTGGGCAGCCAGAGATAATCCTGGTGATGTTGAGGCAGTCCAAACACAGCAGATCATTCAGCCACTTCTCAACTGGGTCACCAGGAGCATATCTGATCGACTCATGGAGGGAGACTTCATGCAGTGTACGAGCTGCAAACAGAGTGCAGAGAACATCTAGTGTTGGAAGCTACAGCTAACAAAGAATAGAACAGGACCTATGTCCTTTGTCCTCTGAAAATCAGGAGGAAAAAACCAGAGGAATTCCCTCATTTTCCCACACCACTCACTACCTTCCTACTGCAGCAAAGGATGTGGATACTTGGGATACCCACAGACGTCAAGGTTACACACCACAGTCCAGAAATGGAGTACCTGAGGTGAGCTTGGCTGTAGCTGTGGATTTGTTCTCTGCTGTCATGGTGACCTGGGTTTGTGCACTCTGCTGACGGAGCTGCTGGATGAGCTTCAGAGACAGCGACCGACCAGTGCCCTCATACCTGAGCAGCAGAAAACACAAGTCTGAAGCAAATAACCAAACAGCAATCCTGAGCCACAGGGAAGCTCCAGCACAGACCAGGCTGCCATCCAGGGCTACGTGCAGTTCTGAGGCCTGTGAGGGCCCAAACCACCTGTGGAATTGCTGCCTTTTGATATTCTTGAGCATTTACCCAGACACTTTATTAGTTTTTGCCAGATTGGAAGCAAAATGTCCTTCTTCCCTCTCCTAACAGACTGCAGAATCCTGCTTATATATATGCTCCTTGTAGCAGAACAGAAGAGGTGCAAGTCCACAGTGAAAGCAGCAAATTCAAGTTCTGACTCTAAGTTATTTGAAGGATCAATTTCATGACAGATCAAGAAGTAGTGTGGCCTGATGTAAGAGTGTGTAATAAAAAAGTTCTGTATATAACAATCCACTGTCGCTCAACTGCTCCCCTAGGTACAGTTACTGCTCAAGCCTTACCCATTGATTGTAGAAGCCATGAAAACCAGGTAAGGGCCCAGCAGGTTTTTCACCAGGGGTAGAGGAATGGCAGCAGCTTCATCAATCACAACAAGTTCAGCTTGACCCAGTTTCACAGAATCAGCAGGGTGGATGTACTGCAGGGAATGAGAGGACACTGTCAACAGCAGCCTGTCTGGGAACTGGGGAATGTCAGAGCTGATAAAACTGGAGCCCTGAAAAGCTGATTGTTGTCCTTGCTCCCCACAACCACCAAGCCAGAGACTGACAGGAAAACAAACAGTCAGGAGAGGGTTTATGCTACCCTAACAAGGACAGAATCACACATCTTGTTTTGCACATTTCCACACAAATTTATCTGCAGAGATGATGATAATTAAGGAAATCTAATCACTAAAAGCATATGCTCTTCCTTCACTGTTCCTTTCACCTTCCTTTGCTTTTGCTTTAGAAGAAACCCATAAGGGAGGTTTGTAATACCAAGTTATTCACAGAGAGAAGATATTTTGTGAAAGTCAGTCACCAGAGGTCTGCCTTAAAGCAAAACCATCACATAACATGAACATGCTTAAAGTCAAAACTGCAGCACCAGCAAAGCCAACAGTGAGGGACAGGAAGCAGAAAGGCAAGAGTGCCAAAGAGGTCAGTTACCTGGATGGTCTGTCTGTGCTCCTTGAACACATTCACTCGGACAACTGCCTTGTTAAACTCTGGGTTCAAAGACTGAACAATCTCATAGTCCAGATGTTCCTGAGAGAAAACAGTGTTAAATGACATGAACAGGACAAAATCTAACAAAAATATCACTGAGCACTATTACCAAAGTAAGCTCACTAACAGGACACTGTTCTTTCAGGCTCTAGTTAAAAACTTTTCTAAAAGCTTCCAAGGCCTGAGATGTGAAAAATTATTTACTAATGTGAAAAACTGCTTCACAAAGAAACTATCTTTCAGACTCTAGTTAAAAACTCTTCTAAAAGCTTCCAAGGCCTGAGAAGTGAGAAATTATTTACTGATGTGAAAAACTGCTTCACAAAGAAACTGAGGTACCCTGCTTAAAAAGAGAAGGAAATATAACTCTACTATGATTCGTTTTTTGCAGAAGATTACAAAAAAGGCTGGTAGATAATGTATGCAACCAAAATCACAGTCTGCTCTCCTCACCTGATACTGCAGTGCATCAAAGCCTTTAAATATGAACTCAAAGAGAGTGTGAAGGTTATCAGGGCTTGGAGATGTGACAAAGATATTGGAGTAACTGCATGTAAAAATAAAACAAGAGTTTAATTATTTTTCCAACAGATTTTACATATAGATACTAAACAGAATGTTTTCTTTACATGAGGAGTTGACTTCACCTAATAACCAAAACACAGCAGGTTTCTTTAGATACTTATCTCAATTTATGTGTGATTATTTTGAGCTTGAAAGACTCACATTTTCTTATTACTATCCAATAGAAAAACTTGAACAACAATGTGTGCAGCAATCAGAGAATCATGGAATTTTAGTGGTTGGAATGGAATTTACAGAGTATCTAGTCCCAACCCCCTGCCATGGGCAGGGACACCTCCCACCAGCCCAGGTTGCTCAAGGCTTTTAACACGCAGGGACACCTCCCACCAGACCAGGTTGCTCAAGGCTTTGAACACTGCCAGGTTTGGGACTTCTACGACCTTCCTGGGCAACCTGTGCCGTGCCAGTGTCACCCTCAAAAGATGAAAGAAAAAAAGGGAGGGATTTGGGACTGCAAACTACAAATATATTCAGATCCTGTTATTTATTTTTTTTAAACTCATGGATGCAGATAAAGCCTGAGAGGTTGGGGTGGGAGGGCATCACTCACCCAAAAGCTACTGCTCCAGCAATAGCCAGTCCCAGAGCAGCAGATTTGCCACGTCCCCTGGCTGCTGTTAATGCCACAGTGCTCCTGAGAGTCTTCTCAGAAATGGCTTCAATAAACTTCAGAACTGCTTTTGCCTGATGATTAAAAAAGCCCAGAAACCAGAAATCAGCTGTGTTTAAATTGCTTTCAGCACTACTTGCACTGTGACCTGTCAAACACAAGGTATCTCAGATTTAAACACCACACCAACCTGATCCAGAGTTTTACAGCCATCCACCAACACTCCCACAGGCTGTGTATCCTGCAAGCTCTCCTTCAGCTCTCTCAGCTCCAGGTCCTGTGGCCGGAGGTTGTCTTCCTGCAAGCACAGGATTGACCAGAACAGGATGAGTAGACACTTCAGCACAGTCAGACCTTTGTGATGTCTTCTGACATCTTCTGTCAGGCAGAGAAAGAGAACTGGAAGGAAATGTAACCACAGGAATATACTCCCTAGAAACAGAAACATTTATATGGACACACATATTTAACACTCCAGTTTCAAGGCACCTTCAGGAGAATGGTTACACAGAGGTGGGTGCCCTGCCTTCCCCAAGCTTGGAGGGAAAAAAAGACAGGATTTTGCAGTACATGGTAACTGGAGAATGGCATGGATAGGAAGAACAGATCATAACCAAATTTTCTGAATAATTCAATTCATTTTTCAGTCTTTGGGTGTTTATGATATCTGTTATCCCTGTCAAATGAGGTGCCACACAGGGGGAAAAACTACTGCAGCAGCAATATCAAACCAAGACCAAGATTTTCCAAGCCAAACAATAAACCTGGACACAAACACCATCAATTTTAGATGGGAAAGATTCTGTTTTTTCTTATTGTCACTTAAAATTCCAAAGGCACAAGTCTACCCATCCGACAGATAAGCATGTGCTGCTGTCAGTGCTGCTAGAAAGCTCAGGGGAGGTTGGTTTGGTTTGGTTTTTAAAATCAGTGCTCTATTAAATTGCTTTTCCCACCTCTGACAGAACCTATGTTGGTATGTCTTGGGCCACACCCACAGTTCAAATGCATAAAGTTTTGTGTTTAAAGCTGGTTACATTTTATCAGAGATAATCACATATAATTCCAACAGTGCAAGTATGTGCCTGGATTGTATCCAGGGAATGCTTCCTGGGATGTGGCATGTGCAACTCGAAAATTGACACCATGACCACAGTTTCTAGATGTGTCCTGAGCATGTAACATACTTATTTCCACAGTGTTCTTCCACCCTCCAACTGCCAACAGGTCTTTTGATTTGTCTCATCCCAACTGGTTCTCAGCTTGAAATCTCTATGCACTTCTGAAACAGCAATCACAACTAAGCTCCACCTCACTAGGCTAAACAGCAACAGAGCAACATCAATAAACACAGGCAAGCACAAAAGCTGTGACAGAAAAACACAAACCAAGGAAAGAAAAGCAGCTACTTATGCCTCACTCACACCAGGTATAACTTCTGCAGCACATTCTACTTCCTCTCTGCAAGAGCATTACTTGATATAAATCAGGGTAGAAGGAAAAAATGCTCTTTTTTAAATCTGGGCCAGCTCAGACCAGTTTCTCCCAAGGGAAGGAACTGACATTGCTTACTGACCTGTGACTGTGGTGGGACAGGTGTGATGTTTGCCACGTGACTGGAGATGGGCAAAATATTCAGCTGATCATCAATCACAATGCAGTTCTTGCATGAGGCCAGAGACAGAATGAACCTGAGCAGTCAAGCAAAGGCAACTCAGTAAAAACACCAGCAACACTTTTGGGCAGTTAAACTTCTCTCCGGTCAAAGTGAGAGTATTTACAGCTACTCACAGCCAACCTACAAGTTCACGAAAGTAGCCAAGAGCCCCATTCCAATGCTAACCTATGGGCTGCTTTCCTAACAGGAATGCACAGCATTGTTCCTGATGCTTTTCTTGAGCATACAGCCCAGATCCTTTACTGTTAGCAACTTACCTCTCATTGAACCTTCCCACCACATCCTGGTGTGCCTCTGTTCTGTATCGAGAGTGAACATCCTGAAACAACAAGAAAACCTCAATCTGGAGAAGGAACAGCAGTGATAGGGACATTTACAAGACTGTTATCCATGGGACAATCCACCTGCTTTTCCTCTCCTGTGGATTGCAGCCTCCCTTTCCATCCACACCACATCCCAGACAGGATTCTGGTTTGCTGTTTGTTAAAAATGTACTTTTCCCACCAATGCCTTTTACAACAGTCTTACTGATCCTTGTCTGGCTTAAAGATCAGCTCTGCATAAACATTTCAAATACGTCAGGGATGCTAAGGAAAAATAGTCTATCATTTTAATTCACCTACTGACATTATTCATAATAGGAACACTTCCTGCTCTATAGCACAAATAGTTGCTATCTAGAAATATATGGTAGTTGTTCAGCTGATCTCACCTGATCTCAGCAACAGGTGACAAAACACTAAAAAAGGCTATATTTTTACTTAAATTGCTGGTACATGGGCAGATAGCTTTGGAAAATACTTATTCTATCGTGAAACAAAAGAACACAGTTACACTGGTGAATTAATTCCTTCTAATGCCTTCCTTCCCAGCAGCATTTCAAGGCACAGAGGTTGGCAGAAATGCCTAAGCACAAGGCATTCAGCCACTGATGAATGAAGGAGTAGGAAACATGATGGAAGGAAGATCACAGCCCACAATAAAAGTAATAAATAACCACTTAGCATCATCACAATGCAGCTGCTTATATAAAGCAGACCCATTATATACCATGGTCATTGTGTAGAGCTGCTTCAGGGAGTTCATACTTCTCAGGAGAATCACCACAATTCCACCACCTTCCACTGTTTCAACAGTCCTGGCTAGCAGGTTTGGAGTCAAGGCTTCAAAATCCTAGGAAATAAATAAAGCTTCCAAGTTGACTAGAGTTCACCAGCACAACTAGCACATCTTGAAAGGAACAGAAAGCCCAAAAAACATGATTTCTCAAAGTTTAGTTCATTTGTGTTAACCAATGTCCTGTCAAAACTCCTACCAACAAAGCCACCTCACCCCCACAGAGCTAATTAAAGCTTGGTCAGCTCTTCAAAACTCAACTAACAGAAGCAACAAATACTATTCCTGCAACACTCCAATCAATCAACACTAGTACAATGTCCTTTTTGAGTCAAAAGTTGAACTCCTTACCTGAAGGACACACATGCCAAAGGTGTTACCAAGGATCTTATGAGTTTCATTGTAATAGCAGTAGCGAATGTTTGTAGCTGCTATGAACAACTCAAAAGGATCATCATCCTTGATGTTTAAAGTTCCACTTTTAATCTTCTTCTGCAGTTGTCTCATCCTCTTCTTCCGGTGGCTGGAGGACAAAATCACACAGAAGTTCTGAGAAAAGTCTATTCAGGCTAAGTTCAAGTCTAACTGGAGTCAGAGCTCAGGTCCAAATACTACTGAGGGTGAAAAGCTGAGGAACTAAAGTTTGGCTTTTTGAGGTTAAACAGGTCACAGAGAGATTGGTCCAAGACAAGAGTCAGCATTAGAGCTACATAAAGAAACCACATGTACTCAGTGCTGGTGCCAACTGCATTATGGAAACCAAATTTTAGCTCTGGAAGACCAAACTTCCTGTAGCTCCTCCAAGATCTTGTTTCTCCTCACAATCAACTCCTGCAACCTACACCCCACAGAGCTTTTGCTTCGCACAGAGCTGAGGCAGCATGTCCCACAGCATGAGCCACACGAGGTTTCTCACCTGCTGAAGCCCAACTCCTTTTTGTAGCACCACAGGACAGAGGGTCTGGCCTTCACTGTCGCTTTGGACAGCATGTGATGAAGGATAACCACCTGGCAAAGCACAGAAACACTCATGAACACCTGTGCTTATGAGCTTACACTGAAAAGCAACATATTTTTCTATGCTGGATTTCACAGCTCTGTTTCTACTGAGCAACTCTGTGCAAAATGTGTGTGAGGGTAACCTTCATGCAGATCTGTGTGTCTGTGCCTTCTCCAGGGCAGCATGACTGAGTTATACCTACTGTTTCCTTAGCTCTCTTTGGCAGAACTGCTAACAACTGTACTAACAGGAGGTGATTATTCCAGGCCAAATACAGTTCCTGGTGTTTGCCTGTTATTATGGATTTTGCAGAGAGTATTTCAGTGAAAACACTGAACACAACCAGACTCAGGACATGACCTGCCAGAACTCACCTGTTCACCTTACCAGTAAATAATGACAACTTTCCCGTGCTGCCACATGAACAAATCATTATTACCCAAGGTTTGGGTTTTTCATAACTAGCTTGTTTTACTTCCCCAGAAACTGGAATTAGCAGTTATACAGAAGCAGGATGAGCACAGTGATCATTCCCCTGTGCTAGCACTGATGAGCTGCCTTGACCCTGGGGTCAGTTTTGTGCCCCTCATGACTAGAAAGACATTGAGGTGTTGGGAGTGTGTCCAGAGAAGAGAACAGAGCTGGGGAAGGGACTGGAGCACAAGGAGCTGCTGAGGGAGCTGGAGGGGCTCAGCCTGGAGAAAAGGAGGCTTAGGGGAGACCTTACTGCTCTCTACAACTCCCTGTCAGGTTGTAGCCAGGTCAGTGGCAGGACAAGAGGAAACAGCTCTAGGTTGAGCCTGGGGAGGTTCAGGCTGGATATTAAGGAAAATTTCTTCACTGAAAGGGTTGTCAGGCATTAGAACAGTGGGAAGTGGTGAAGACACCATCCCTGGAGGGATTTAAAATCCACATGGCTCTGGCACTTGGGGACATGGTTAGTGGTGGGCTTGGTAGTGCTGGGAAATGGTTGGACTCAGTGAGCTTAGAGGGATTTTCCAACCTGAAAGATTCTATGACTTGACTTACCCTAAACATCATGGTTTTGCCATGCTGTGCTTCCCCTCCCCACTCAAAAACACAAGCCTAGAGTCTCTGCATAGAAATTACTTCAGCAACTCGTTTCTTCCACACAACCAAGTAGGTTCAGATGACTCAGTACACAAACCACGTTTAGAGTGCACAACCATCACACCTCACAGCAGAACCAAGACAGGGAAAACAAGCTCCTGCGAGCCAGAAAATTAAACATCTTTTACCCCAGTTTACAAGAAAGACAACGCGACTTGCTTGTACTGGGTTTTATTGGATGCTCATGAGTTTCTCAGGGACATGATTTTCCACATCATTTCTGAGCCCCACGGGGGAGCTGAGGGATGCTTGGCTGGGTATCAGCACCCACACCCACACTGGGAAATTGCAGGGGAGCTGAGGGATGCCCGGCTGGGTATCAGCATCCCCACACACAGAGCCATTTGGGGAAATCTTAGAGGAGCTGAGGGATGCTTGGCTGGGTATCAGCACCCACACCCACACTGGGAAATTGCAGGGGAGCTGAGGGATGCCCGGCTGGGTATCAGCATCCCCACACACAGAGCCATTTGGGGAAATCTTAGAGGAGCTGAGGGATGCTCGGCTGGGTATCAGCACCCACACCCACACCGGGAAATCGCAGGGGACCTGCAGGATGCTCAGCTGGGTATCAGCACCCACACCCACACCGCCACTCGGGGAAATCTCAGGGGAGATGAGAGATGCTCGGCTGGGTATCAGCACCCACACACACAGAGCCACTTAGGGAAATCTTAGGGGAGCTGAGGGACGCTCGGCTGGGTATCAGCACCCACACCCACACCCACTCGGGGAAATCGCGGGGGACCTGCAGGATACTTGGCTGGGTATCAGCACCCACACACACAGAGCCACTTGGGGAAATCTTAGGGGAGCTGAGGGGCGCTCAGCTGGGCATCAGCACCCACAACCACCCCACACTGGGAAATCGCGGGGGAGCTGAGGGATGCCCGGCTGGGTATCAGCACCCACACCCACACCCACTCGGGGAAATTGCGGGGGACCTGCAGGATGCTCGGCTGGGTATCAGCACACACACACACAGAGTCACTTGGGGAAATCTTAGGGGAGCTGAAAAAAAGTCCCTGGTCCTTGCCGCGGTCCCCCACCACCACGAAGAGCGCTCGCTGCCGCTCCGCCACGCCGTTCTCGATGAGCACCCGGATGCGGTTGTCCACCTTGCGGCGCTGCATGGCTGCGGGCGCTCCCGC
>NW_008686421.1:0-938 GCF_000695815.1 Acanthisitta chloris
TGTCCAAGCCGTGGGCTGCCAGCTTCTTCAGGAGTACACTATGTGAGATGATGTCAAAGGCTTTACTGAAGTCCAGGTAGACTACATCCACAGCCTTCCCCTCATCCACCAGATGGGTAATCTGAACACAAAAGGAGATCAGGTTGGTCAGACAGGACCTGCCCTTCCTAAACCCATGCTGGCTGGGTCTGATGTCTTGCCCATCCTGTAGGTGCTGTGTGATCGCACTTAGGATGATCTGCTCCATGACTTCGCCATACACTGAGGTCAGGCTGGCAGGTCTGTAGTTTCCCGGGTCCTCCTTGCAACTCTCTTTGTGGATTGGTGTGACATTTGCAAACTTCTAATCATCTGGGACCTCCCCAGTGAGCCAGGACTGTTGGTAGATGATAAAGAGTGGCTTGCCAAACTCTTCTGCCTGCTCCCTCGTTATTCTGGGATGGATCCCATCCAGTCCCATGGATTTCTGAGGCTCCAAGCGGCTAAGGAGATCTGTAACCATTTCCTCTTGGATTTCAGGGGGACTGTTTGGCTTCCTATCTTTTTCTATCCGTTCTAGCGGCCAGTTGTCTCCCCATCTCTATCAGCCCTAGAGCCCAGCTGTCCTGAGGACAACCTGTCCTACTATTAAAACCGAGGCAAAGGAGGTGTTAAGTACCTCAGCCTTTTCCTCATCTTGGGTCACTCTGTTCCCTCCCATGTCCAACAAGGAATGAAGGTTTTCCTTGTCCTTCCTCTTGGCATTGATGTATTTATTGCAACACATTTTGCTATCCCTAACAGAAGTGGTCAGATTTAATTAAAATTGTGCCTTTGTCTCTCCAATTTTCTTCCTACATGACCTGGCTGTATTCCTGAGCTCTTCTTGAGTTGTTGGCCCTTTTTTCCACAGTTGGTAAGCTCTCTTGTTTTCAGAATTTCGTACAAAGTCTCCCCGT
>NW_008686421.1:1197-1441 GCF_000695815.1 Acanthisitta chloris
AACGGTCTCCAACCACCACATCTCCCACCAGCCCTTCTCTGTTTGCAAACAGCAGGTCTAGAAGGGCCCTGCCCCTGGTAGGCTCATCTACCAGCTAGAGTAGACAATTGTCCTCTATGCACTCGAGGAACCTCCTAGGCTGTCCTTTCTCTGCTGAATTAAATTTCCAGTAGACATCTACCAGGTTAAAGTCACCCACAAAAATGAGGGCTGGTGATTAGAGACCTCCGCCAGCTGCCTGTAG
>NW_008686422.1:0-731 GCF_000695815.1 Acanthisitta chloris
TAGGGAATTGAGCCCACGTGGAGGGGACACCCACAGGGTCACATTCCCTTTGAACCAAATATCCTCTAGAACAACCCCATCTCTTCTCCACACAAGTTATTTACAAGGAAATTGTCACAGAAAGAGCCATGGTAAAACACAAAGCACAGACGGGCCTGGTCAGGGGCTGAGCTCACAGACAGCTCCGCACTCTGCCATCATCCCCCTGGACTCACACTGTGGAGGTCACACCTCAGTCTGTGTTCAGGTTTGGGCCCCTCACATGGGAGCTCAGCACCCTCTGGCCCTGCCTGGGGCTGGGGGGCCGGAGGGGCCGAGCTGTGGTAGCCCCTTCCCTACCCCCAGGGTCTGCGGGGCCCCTGCCCCAGGCTCAGCCCTGACATGGAGCTGGGCACATCTGGCTTTGCCTGTGGGGATGGGGAGAAACAGGAAAAAATGAGTTTGAGGGATTTCACCAAATAACTGTTAACCACCCAAAGATGCAGAGGAGGTGGGTGATGGCCCCTTCCTGAAAGCTTTGGATCTGCCTCAGATGTCACAGTGCCAGTGGGAAAGGGGGAAAATCCCAGTTTATGGAAATTAATTCTTGCTGTTTGATGGAAAGGATGGGAAGGCTGACAGGTTGGTTTGCTCTCCTGCTGGGAAACATGGAAAGTAAGGAGGAAAACTGGGAAATAAGGAGAGAATTGGGAAATGAAGGGAAGAGGCTTGGAAAGCAAGCAGAAACTTTG
>NW_008686423.1:0-565 GCF_000695815.1 Acanthisitta chloris
AGATCTTGTCTTCACCGGAAGGTTCAGTGGTAGCTCTTGTCCTATGGGAATCCAGCAGGCAAAGGGCTCTGTGCTGATCTAAACCCCAGCTTATATCCATGTGGGAATGCTTTGCTCTCCCCCCTTGGGGTGAAGCATCTCACAATGGGATGATGTAATCCTATAGGTCATGCATGGGTCCCTGACGGCCCATTAAACGGAGAGAGCCTCCTGAGGGAGCTATCAGGGATGAGTAGGAGATAACGATCACTTCCCCACCTGCTTTAACAGCTTGTGAGGACTATTATAGAATACATACTATTGGTTAAAGATTGCCACGGCCCAGATGTAGGACCTTGCTCTTCATTTTGTTGAGTTCATGAGGTTTCCATTGACCTCTCAAGCTTGTCAAGGTCCCTCTGGATGGCATCCCTTCCCTCCAGAGTGTGGCTGCCCCACACAGTTCAGTGTCATCAGCAAACTTACTGAGGGTGCATTCTATTCTACTGTCCATGTCACCAACAAAGATGTTGAACAGTAGCTCTTCTGATACCGAGACATAGACTGAAAGCAGGAATTGAACAGT
>NW_008686424.1:0-294 GCF_000695815.1 Acanthisitta chloris
GGAGTTGCCCTGTTAGCTGTCACAAGTCAGCGAGTTGTTGATGTATGGATTTGGAATGGTCTGAAAGATTCATGCAACACATGCCATCGAATTCATCACAACCATGACCCTGTGCCAGCAGCAGGAAGTCAATGGCGGCCCGATTCTGGAGTGTTGCATGCCGAACAGAATTCACATCTAGCAGCAAGTCAGAGATAGCTTTTGAGGTGGCATTCGTCTGTTTGGCTAACCAACAGCCTAGTTTCTTTAACTGCGTCAGTGCACGGGCAGAGGCTACTCCAGGAGTAAAAAAGG
>NW_008686424.1:527-1137 GCF_000695815.1 Acanthisitta chloris
ATTGCTAGATTTTGAAACAATCTTCGATGTATAGTTGCACCAGCTCATTGCATTTCTATATACTGGCAGAGAAGAGTTTACATTAGTTGGAGTCGACATGCCCCGTTTTTTAAAAGTCCAATTAAACATGACGCAATCCACAGTGTCTGCCTGTGCCTTGACTTCTAGCACAGCTTTACACACAGTCCCTGTAGTTCCTCTAACCACGGGCAGCCAAAAAAAATGAGCAACAGGTCCAGGCTTGTCTCTTGATCTTTCAGCCGAGGGGCAGGGACCTAACCTCTGAGCCGCAGCACAAGCCACCTCCCTCTCCACTTTCATCTCCTTTAAAATCTCTAGCACGGTACTCCACAGCGCCCAAACGGCTTTTATCTCTTTCTCATCCTGCTCATCACCATGGATTGATTTTTGCCACATTGTCTCTCTAAAGTCCTGCCATTCCGAAGTAGAACACAGCCTCAGCGCTGCCCTAGCTTGATCAGTTTGCATAACTGTTTTGCTGTGATGTCATCCGTCCCTCTCTCAGAGAGTAAACCAGCAAGTGACTTAGAACTGCTTGCATCGTTGTGCAGTGGATCAGAATCGCTTGCAATATTTTGCAGTGGCTGCA
>NW_008686424.1:1259-14385 GCF_000695815.1 Acanthisitta chloris
GGCGTGTCGCCGTGGCCGCAGCTTCTCTTTCCATAGCTGCGCCCGAGGGGAAGGGAGTGACCCTTCATCTGCGTCTGCCCTTTCCAAGCAGCACACCCTCAGCCGAGGTTTCCCACTCCCCTCCTCTAGCTGCTTACCGCAGTCATGGAGAAATCAGTCACGCCGAATTATCTTCTTAAATCATGCTGCAAGCTGCACTGATCAGGGATGCCTAAATCCTCTGCTACCAGATGTTGGAGTGGGATCCGGACCTGGAGTAACGATGAGTCTCAATATGAGTATGGTCGTTCTCCTTTATTCTTAGTGCTTACAAGATATATATAGATATTCACACAGAGTACGTGAACACAGCGGATACACGATTGGTTTATTGCCCCTGTCCAAGTGTCCAGGGCAAAGTTATGATTGGTGCAAGCAGGTGTCTGTCCACATTCCAGGATGTTCTCAGGAATTCCAGGGAGCTTGTTGACACCAGACCCAGAGCTGGTCAGAGCAAGCTCAGCCAGGCAGAGCTTGCTCCTTATCAGCAGGTTCAAGGCTCAGTCACAGCTGCTGTAGGCCTTACACCACACTACAAGCTGGGTTGTCAGCTCCAAGGAAATCATGTCCCTTTTTGCATAGCCATTCCTCCACAACTCATTCTCTAAAGAGTGAGATGGAAAGCTGAGTCTTTGGAAAGCTACATAAATTAGTATATGCACTCATTAAGTTAGGGATAGTTTGGAGAAATTTTTAAAGCTTTCTTCTAACAGAGTTTGGTGAGCTTTATCTGTATGCATATTAAATCTGACTGGAGGGCACATCTGTACAAAAGCAATGCCAAAATTATCCCCTTAACCCATCATCAAAAGGCACTGATACATGCAAATGAACAATACTCCTTTTTTCATTGTCAACATCTGTTTAAAATATTAATTAAATCCCTCCCTTGCCTTGCCTTGTCTTGTGTTATTGTCACACAAGGGAAATCTGTTCCATGTGTTTTGCCAATTTTCCCACACCCTGTTCAGCAGAATGTCAGAAATAGCAAATAAACCAAAAGGAACAATGCCAGAAAACCAATTGCACTTCTGGCTAGCTCAAAGAAGAATGAATCTCTAGAGCAGTAAGTTCATATGGCAGGGAGGGGGAGGATTTCCCTTTGCAGAGGGACAAACAAGCCTTTCAAACATCTTTGGCAGCTCTTTTGCTAACCCACACTTAGTATTATCCTATAATGACGTGGGGAAAAAATTGCAAGACTACAGGGTACATCAAAATACATCAAAGGCTGAAGAGTGGTCATGAAGTGCAGCTTCCCTTCTCCTAAATTACAGAGGTGAAGCAATAGAGCTATTCAGCATTTCTATGTTGTTTGGACCAGAAAGCAGATGCTGGCCAGCCCTACCTGGCTATGAGATAGCACTGGGCAGGGCATCAGAGAGGGGCTGAGGAGGGCAGCTCTAAGGAGGCATTTTCCAAGGTGGGGCGGATTGTCATTCCTGATCTCCTGCAAAGGAGAAACTCTTGGCTTGCCAGACACAGGGAGAGTCACAGGAAGCTCCCTGAAGTGGGGAAGTTTTGCTATGCAAGGTCATAACTGCAGGGATGTTGCAATCAGGAGGGCAGTGCTCCCTTTGTCTTACAGTGGTTTTTCACACCAAAGTCCCATCCCACATGGGGTTAAGGGAAAAGAGGTGGTTTGGGGGAAGATCTGCAGTGAGCCCTCACTGGAGCTGCTCTTCTCTCCTTGCTTAGGGCTGTGGGACTGTGCCTGACAGATCCTGTGCCCTGCAGAATCCTGCCCTGTGTCACCCTCTCTATCACCCTGGGCCACAGCTCAGCCAGATAAACACAGAGGGTGAGGCCACAGTGTGCCCAACCATCGGCATAGGACAAGGGACAAGGCCCATGGAAGAGTTCATGTGAGGGCAGAAGGTGCTGGGAGCAGCACAGCTGGATGTGTTAGGAGACAGACACATGTTTCTGCAAAGCTCCTCTGACGACAGTGGTGTTAAAAGGTTTTGAAATACATCTCTGGAATGATCCAAAGGCTGATGCTGCAGATACGAGTGGGCCATTGTTTGGACTGCTGTTCTTTGAACTCTTTGGCTGTCATGCCCCCAGAAGTGATGTGCCTGAGGGGATGGGAGCACTGGAGGCACTGGGTGGGATGCTGCCAATGAGGGGCACACCTCCTGTGCTGCAGCTGCAAGGCTGCAAGTACAGTGTAAACAGAGTGAGGAGCCTGCCCAGGTCACACAAACCACTGAGCCCAGAGGAGTACAAACAGGCTCTGTCCCTTCTCCTGTCTCTGAGGGAGAAATTAAACAGTCAGGCTCTGCATCTCCTACTGACGCAGGACTGGGTCACGGGGACAAGGCATGAGTCAGGGAGCAGACAGGATTCTGGTTACTGGACATAATTTCTTGTAGCTTTTGTCTGTCAGAGCCTGGTTGAGATCAAGCTGACCTGTATGGGGGAGAACAGGGCTGGGAATAGTCCCTGAGGAGAGGTGTAGTGGGAATGCAAGTCCTCCAGCCTCACATGGAGCCCAGATGCTGCGTGAAGACTGACCCAGCTCTGCTGTCCCTCAGCAAGGGCAGATAACTCCTTTGCCCAGCACCTCAAGTTAGAAGGCACCATTTAAGGTACCAGAAGTGCAAGCTCCTTCTCACCCTTTCACTTTCAGTCCCCGCTCCTGGCTTGCAAAGTCCCAGAGGTGCCACTGGGACCAGGCACACATCCTGGCAATCGACTCCTTCCAGCACCTTCTGAGCAACTTCAGCCTCCCCAGCTACAAGGTGCTGGTCCACAGAGGCAGGCAGTGAGGGGCTGTGTCATGGGAAGCCAGGACAGACAGTCAGAGGCTCTAGGTTAGAAAATCTTGCTCTTTCCAGAGGTCTTTGAGAAGCATCAAGAACAGGAAGCTTTGGCCAAACACGAGAAACCACCTCTCAACCATCACAAAGCAGTGACCAATCCCACACTGGGACAAAGGACTTGCTTTAAAACCAGTTGGGCTTATTTTTAGGGTGTGAAATGGTTGCATGAAACAATCTTGTACAAGAACAGAACAACCAAACATGCTAAATACCTGGCTTGCCTGCACACCTTTGCTTTTAACCACTGGGAGGCTGAAATGGCATTTGCAGCGATGTTACTTGGGCTGCTCTCTGCATCCCAAAGCCTGGAGGAGGGATGGATGGTGTCTGTAAGTGCTCTGACAAGAAGAGAATTCACTGAGTGACACGGGACAGTTATTGAGCTCCTGGTTAGAGCTGTTTTACCAGCACCTTGGAGCTCTGCTAGGGAAAAAGGCAGTGAGAACCTGCTGCAGTTCCAGGATTTCTTGTAGCCTTTACACAAGAAGTACTCCACTGCTTCCAGTTTTCTGACATAATTCCACTGCCCTCTTACAGCAAGGTGCATTCAATGTGTAAGGAAGACTTTCTTAGTGATACAAGTCCCTCACAAGTCATCACACTTCCAATACACTGTCCTCACACCATGTAGTCACACTGGTTTTGGTTTGCGCCTGTGAGAGCAATAAGTGAGATGGACAGCACTGGGATGTGGATCCTGCTGCCCATTGCATCACATTTAAGAAAATCCATTTTCCAGCATCCATCTATTTGCTCCATACTGCACAGGACTGGGATGCTGCCTAATAATTTTACATGTCCTGATGGTAGCCACTTCTGACTAGAAAATTGTCAATGCCCAAGTCAGTGCTCAATGCCTGTGGCTACACAGGCTTCAGTAGGCAGGACAACATCCATCCCCTGCCTCCCACCTCTGCATGGGCACAACAGGCTTCTGTCCAGGGTCTGGCATGGCAAAGCAGAGCTGAGCACAGCACTCTGGAGCCTGGGCTTTGGTATCTGAAAGCTCTGACATGATTGCTGGTCACTGCAGTTTTACATTTTAATCTAGTGCTTTTGTTCAGCACCTGCAGCGATTCAGATCCAGTCTGTTGGTACAGGACTTACCAGAGACCAGTGTTTAGGTTATTACTAAAGCAAACAGAAACACCTCTACCTATAATTTCCAGAAGTTCAATATTTACAATAGATTAACATCATTAGCTACTATCTGCAGAACACCTTGTTTTTTACTCCAGTGAAAAATCAGTTTCCTCCCAAAGTCCTCTAATGATCGACCCTTTCAGTATTTAACACTGAATTTAACAATGATTTTCATAACCCTGAATATGGGTGTCTCAACGAGATATATGCAGAGAGATGTTTTATTATGCATATTTTATTACATATAGATTTTACTATCCATATACAGATCTTTAATATATGTGCATGACAGATCCTTAATATATGTGCATGTGTATATATATTAAATATATATATAAAAATCTGCTAAGAGCTGTAAAGCAGACCCTGGTTTGTAATCAGTTAAAAAATTAGTAAGCAGTTAGAAACAAGTTTCATGTTGAATTTAATTTGTGGATTCTTGAGTTTGCCTCAGGTTTACATCTTCGTATTCATAAAGGCAGGAGGATCTTTTGATTCTTTTGGCTGCCTTGTAAAAAGTGATCAGAAAACATCCTCAAACAAAAACTTATCTAGAATTGCAGAAAGCTCAGAGCTCAGCCCACTTTTACCTCGAAGGGGGGTTGTCCAGCAGAAACAAAAGGAAAGACCCTTGTCAGTGAGTTGATGAGAGATTAAAACCATACCTGATCACAGGACCAAATCTTAGATTAAAATATTCCAAAGCAATGAATGAAGTGAATGCTGAGCTTCTACAACATAAGTCAGTGACTGATTCCAATTCCATGTATGTGTACTTGCAAAAAGGAGAGCCTAACAGAGGAAGTATTGAGAATAAATACACTGCAAATTTAAAACCAACCTTGTGAGCTTGTGTGATATGCATGGGATAGTCATAACCCACAGTCTATACCAAGGCAAACAAGGGGACAGCTCAGTGCATGTCTCTACATCTCAGGGAGGGTAGCACACTGAAAAAATCAAACTCTTTCCAAAAAACTAAAGCACCCTATTTTTGGCTCTGGAACTTGTGTTTGAGAACATCAACATTCCCTAAGGCACAGCTGATACTTTTATAAATCCTAATCAGAGCTGTCTCTTCATTCCTCCTCATTCTTGTGCATTTCCATTGAGCTTGGTAGCAGCTTGCCTTTATAATTTGATCTATTCCTTTCAGTGATAACACTTGGTCCATGATTAATTCAAGTCTTGAGTGATAAGATCTAACTCTGAGCTACTTGACTTGAAAATGAAAGCAAAGGTTGTCATGTTTCACTTGTGTAACCTTAACCATTCCTTTCCTTCTCATGCCAAGCATTTTCTGTGACTGACTAGACTACCTTCATTTCCCTATCTGCCCGTGTATCAAAGGAAGCCTCTCATCCCCCAACTTCTGCTTGCTTTAATAGCCAGCCAGTTCTGAAATAAATCCCCACCTCCACACCCTCTTGGGTTTCTGCATTAGAAAGCTTCTGCATCTTCTAATTCTGCAGGGAATACTGCACAGCTTGTTGCACACAGCCACTGTGCTGCTGCTCAGTCCCTGACTCACCATTTTCCTGGAAACATTGTTAGAATGGCCATGTTTAGGGTTTGTAACAATTTCCAGCTTTTCAATCAGCTGCACTGAAAACTGGGATGAAGCTAAGCTCAGGGCAGTGAAGGGCAGCAAACTTCATACCCTTAGGGCTACGCTAAGCACTCTCCTTACTCTGAAGTGGAAGAAAACCCAGTGGATTGCAGATTCTCACATCTTTGGTTGGCATGTGCTTGTCTAGATCTGCTTTAAAAAAAAAGAGTTCTTTGATTCCTAAAATAACACTGAACATCATTTCCTTTTATTCCCTCATAATCAAACAGCAGTATCAGCAAGACCCAAAATGCAGTAGGTAAGACCAGAGGACAGGGCTTACCTTGGAATGAGTCAGGATGGGCAGAAATGTTTGGTGTTAATACACTCCTCAGGTTCTTCACCTTGTCATGCACAAGCAGCTCTAAAGCAGAGCCCTGGGTGTGATGCCAGGGAGGGCTGCACGGGTCTCATGGGTGTTTGCTGATGATATGGACAGCCTTGGCTCCCCACCCAAAGGGTTTTCACATGACTGCAAAGATAACATGGACACCACAGGCTGTGTCTCAGGTTCACCCTATGCTTCAGGGAGCCCCTGGGTCAGATACAATATAAACATAGACATTCTCATGAAAGAAACCTCCAGTTCACCTCCACAGTGCACACCTTTTGCCCATTACCAGATGCTTTCAGGCAAGAGTTCAGACTGACAAAACCAAGTGAATGAAAGGAAATTTGCCTCTGTAACCATTCAAATGAGGGAGGGACTGCACACAGCACTGTAATGTTATTTGGGTTTTGACAGCCACAGCAGTGAAAGAAAAGGCAGTGTATACCCACAGAAAACTCTGGAGGACCATCAGGTTGGATCCACCGATGCACACAGCTCCATGCAATGGGCTGGAAGCAGGAGCTCACCTCCTCTTCATCCACCTGCCACATCTGTGCTGACTCACTGCCATCCCTGGCCATGGCATGGCTTGGCTGCCAGTCACTTCAGTAGTGACAAAGTCCTTAGCATACCCTTTGTTCCTGCTGGGCTTCGGAGGCCAAGAGACCACCTCCAGACTCAGCAGCTAATCCTTTCCTAGGAGATGTCTATCACAAATACAAGCAGCAGCAAATCCTATAAGCCCTTCACTCCTGGCTGCTTTGCTCCCAGCAACCAGGGCTGGAAACCCCTTCCCCATTTCCAACCAGCTAACGCTGGACACCCGGAGCCTCGGAGGTGCCTGCACTTTTGGGGGATGTTGACAGTGGGGTGCAGGGAGCTCCCACGAGGCACAGAAGTGTTGGGAGTCACATCTCGTTTCTGGAGTCACAGTTGGACTGCTTTGCTGGTCCATTTTCTTCCTGGCATAGAATGGAGCCTTTTACTGCAGAAATTAGTTAGAATTTCAGCGTGGCTCTGCAGGGAGGGGAAGGCAGGCAAGGCCAGCAAGGGTGCTAGACGGGGCCCCAAACCACACGCGCTGTGCAAGTGCCTGGCGCCTGCTTGGGAGGAGCAGCTCGGACTGCGAGGGAGATGTAATGCATTTTTGCCAGCAGAAGGCAGCGAGGAGCTGCGGATGGAACAGCGGGTGTTCGGCAGGACCAGTCCCTGGGAGAAACAGAAGGAGCTTCTCTCTCCGCTGATTAGAACCTGCCTGGGTACAGCCCCCTCGTCCAGCCCCTTTGCTGTTCTTAAGAAAGTACAGGACACTCCAGCTTAAAGAGAGAGAGCAATTTTCTTATCATTTTCTTTGGAAAATTAATGTGCATCAGCCTTTTCTTTTTTCTGAGCAATAACTATATGAGACAGGAAAATCACACTATCAGAATGGGAAGGTGGGGATCCCAGCAGCAAATATGCTGGTGATGCTTTAGCTGTGGCTGTTGCAGCCCCATCAGAGCAGCAAGGGGTGTCCTGTCTGCAAAGGGAGGGATCTCAGCCTGGGATGAATGTGCTGGAGATCTTCTGCCCTCTCCTTGGGACAGAACATCTCTGTGGATGCACCTTCCCCCTGGGCACAGTTAGGTCAGGAGACACCCCAAGCAGTGGAAGGAAATGCAGACACCACGGTGGTTTAGGGATCCCAAACCAGCCCTGGCAAGGCAGTGTGGAGGGAGCACTTCTGGGCCAGCCCAGGGAGCTGCTGGTGATTGCAGCCCTGCAGACACCCTGCTGGGTTGGTGAGCTTAGAAGGTGATGTCAGGAAATGGCTCATAATTGTAGAAAATATTTTCACCTGATTAATGACAAATTTAACTGAGAAATGGGCATAAAGCCTCAACACACACAGACTTACCTTGCCCTGCCATCTGTGAATCCCTCCTGGGGTGAACCCAGGCAGATCCCTGCCCCCAGCACGGACCACCCCCCTGAGCAGAGACTCTGCAACATTGCTGCTGGTTTTTGGAAAGGGAGTTAAATGTTCAGAGTCCCTCTGCCTCGAATCTCCAGTCCATGACTCAGTGATTATTAGAGATACAGTGAGTGCTCATGAAATCCTTGCAGTGCAGTTGCAGCCACCACGGCCACAGTGCAGCTGTGCTGTGACATCCCCTGTGGGCACATCCTCTTCCTTGCACCTCACACATGACAGAGAAGGAGCTGTTTCTGGGAAGAGTTTTTCACGGGAGGGTTGTTTCTCAGAAGTGAGTCCCTCCTGCACATTACTGACTTACAGAGCTCTTTGTGGCAATTTAAGAGGTTGTCAAGCTCAGTTTCCACCTGGGCCATCCACCAGAAGATGCCAAGGACAACCAAATAGGATGTGTGTCCCACCTTGGCTGTTCGGACTGACAGTGGAGTATTTCAGCACCAACCTGTCCCTATCAGCAGTGACACTGGGTGTTAGGGATTCAATTTCACAAGTTGTTCAAGCAAACCTACATCTGTGCTGTTCCTAGAAAAGCCAATTCTGCTAATGCCATGGAGATCAAACTATGTGTCTTTTAGCTGCTTTGCTTTCAGCTGGGGCAGGTGCCTGACTCTGGCCACAGCACAGCCACATGAGCATGCAGGAGGAAGACATGTGGAGCATGGCATGCTGGTAGTATAAAGAGAAGCAGGCTCAGTGTAAAACCACATGCAAGATTTAAGTGAAAACAGTAGAGAAGTATAAAAACCAGGGATCAAAAGCCAGTGTGCAGAGTACCAGCCACATCTGGCTTTGTGTCTTCCTTAAAAGAAAAGAGTGATGAGGGTTTTTTGGTCAGACAAAAAGAGCCACCAAAACGACTGAAATATTTGTTTTCTGTTATCCAGCCTTTCCAGCTCCAGGAGCTGATGACTGCAAGCAGGAGAGTGGCACCTCCGGAGAGGTCACTGAGTTAAGTGCTGCTAATTCCTTGTTTATTGATTTCAGTAAATTGGGATTAGGACGGGAAGGGAGTTCGAGGTGGCCTTGTGCTGTTTACATGGCATGTCAGGAATGCAGCAGCTCTACTGTGATTTGCCTGCTTTTTCAGAGGAGGTGGTGGGGAAGGCAGGCACCGTGCTGAGGCCAGCTCAGTTATCCCAGGGTTGCATTTGTTTCCTGGCTCCTTGCATGGAGCTGGGGGAGTTTGTGTCCCCTGAAGTCAAGGGATGAGTGGGTTGTGGGTGAGGAGCTCCTGGGCAATCCTGGCCATGGGACCTCATCATGCCCTGCAGCAATCACATGTTGGCATGGGAGAAAAAGTCCTTCCTTCCTTCCTTCCTTCCTTCCTTCCTTCCTTCCTTCCTTCCTTCCTTCCTTCCTTCCTTCCTTCCTTCCTTCCTTCCTTCCTTCCTTCCTTCCTTCCTTCCTTCCTTCCCTCCTTCCCTCCTTCCCTCCTTCCTTCCCTCCTTCCCTCCTTCCCTCCTTCCTTCCCTCCTTCCCTCCTTCCCTCCTTCCTTCCCTCCTTCCCTCCTTCCCTCCTTCCTTCCCTCCTTCCCTCCTTCCCTCCTTCCTTCCCTCCTTCCCTCCTTCCCTCCTTCCTTCCCTCCTTCCCTCCTTCCCTCCTTCCTTCCCTCCTTCCCTCCTTCCCTCCTTCCTTCCCTCCTCTGTCTCCTTCTCCCTTCCTTCCTAAAGTCAGCCTGGACATCATCCTGCCCCTCTCTTCCCTAAATAATAAACCTATTAACCTCTTCCTTTTCTCCCTGGAATATTCTTCATTTAGAATGGAATATTCAGTTGCCATTAATCACACCCAATCAGTCTGCTAAAACTTAAGACATTTGGAAACTTGACCATTGAGAATTGAAAATATTTCTTGTTCCTCAAAACAAACAAACAAACAAAAGCTTCCTTGGCAAAACAGCTGCTTCCAAACAAACAAACAACAAGCCCTGAGCCAGAGAGCTCCTGGCTGGCCACATGCAAGGAAGTACTGACTCACACGGGAGGTTTGTGTTGCTGTATTGCTGGTTGTAGAGGCATTAGCACAGAGCCATGAGCAGCTGGGGGAGAGCAGCTATTGTCAGTCACTCTTGGCTCCAGTGGATCTGAAAAGTGCAAGCTAAAGTGGGAAGACTTTCTGTTTCAGCACAGCATCTCTCTTTGGGCCTCATTGCTAATAACACTCACAGCCCCTCTCTGTGCTCTGGCTCTCAGTGAGCTGTGGGGATCGAGCGTTTACTCCTCTGCAAAAAGTTTTGGGCATTGCTGATGCTCTCAGGACACTAAGATGGTGACAACCTGTTGCTATTGCTGGCCAGTCTTCAGTGGATTGGAAGATGCTGTGTTTGCATCCGACAGGTAATCTGCATTTCCTGAGTGAGGGAATAACTCATGTTGCAACCATGCCCCACTAAAAATGACTCAAGCATGAGATCCTTGGGGAGGATACAATTTTGGGGTATTTGAAGGCTAATGTCAAGCAAACCTATATCTGGTCTGTGACAGAACTGGTGGGAAGGGGCACAGTGGGAACAAATAGTGCCCAGCAAACTGGTGCAATGGCTCAGAGAGCCAGGAAAGCTGTGTACAACCCACGAAACCCATCAGGATTTCCCTGCCTTATGTCCAAGACTAAACCTGCAACTATTGTTGTGTCTTGAGCAACTCTGAGTTTTCTGTAAAGTTCCTGTTCCCAGGGACACTTCCCAGCTTGTGCAATGGTATCAGGTGGATGGGTTATCTTCTTCCACCTCAGTAAAGTGTCTGCCTGTCTCCTGCCATCTATCTGTGACTGCTCTGTTGATGTTTGCTTCTGCTTGTCTGCCTCACCTTATTACAAATAATTTGTAACACTTCTTACATTCAAGCTTATTAGCTCTGTAAATGGCAATACTTAATTATTTCCCTTAGACACACCCTCCTCCAGTTTGGATAACGTCTGTGTATCTTTTCCCATCCTTTTCTCAGGCATGTTCTCCTGAGGTGTCATTGTAAAGAAATGTGTTTGCCATGGAGAGCATACCGGGGTGCATGGACATTGCCCCGTGCAGAGATGTGAGCTTGTCTTCCCTCCTGCAGTTCAAAGTTTGAAAGAGCAAAAGTCAGTGTTCTCCTGCTGGTCATCTGCCTTCACTGCCTGCTCCCTGCCAGTGTGGGGTCCCTCATGTCCCACCACTCTGACCTGTTGGATTTTCCACTCATTTCTTGCCAGTTTTCCAGAGGAGAATGAGTCTGAAAGGATGTACTACTAATGCTCAAAATGCAAGGAGAGCTCTAGCAATGTGGTGATTCCCTGCAGGGATTAAGGAAGGAGGAATTCTTCAGGGATCCAGTTAGAGGGAATTAAGAAAGCACCAGTGGAAAGCACAGGAGTTTCTCTGGTAACACTCAGGGCAAGAAAAGTTCCCCAAATGCAATTATTGAAGGCGGTAGTGCACTTTTAGACTGAGGATTGCAACTCAGCCCTGAGCTGTGTGTGTTCAGGTTCTGCCAGTCCCACCACACTGCCCCATTCCTGCCTTTCCAACTGTACTGCCAAAGTCAGGGAACAGCATGCTCCCCGAGTGTTTGTTGGTGGAACGAGGAAAATCTGCTGCAACAAATCCTGAATACACAAAAATGTTTCTCCTTGACAATGTCGTGTTTGCCATGTGGTATCTGCCACCCTTTTTCTTTCATCGTCCCTGGCCTGGCACTACTGAGTCTAAAAATATCACCTTCTCGGCTGCCAAAGCACTTAAATCTCTGTGCATGTTTCTCCTGTTTCCTTTATTCATCATTTTTTTTGTTGCTGTTTTTCTTCTGGATTATCTCTCTCCCTTGTGTTGATTTTGTATTCCTTTTATCTAAGTTCAAACATCTTGAAAACCCCAGTGTAGGATACGCTTTTAGCAGCTTCTATTTTTTCTTTCACTTAGGTTGCTCTGTTCCCCTCGATGACAAAGCAGCAGAGGCAGGAGCCAGCTCCAGGGCTGCCTGCCTGTGCCATGATTCAGCAGGTTGTAAAAGGCAGGAATGTCTTCTCTTTTGGGAAAGGGTGGGAGAGAAAAGGGAAGCAGGCGTGACAGGTGTGTGTGTATATTTGACTTCCTGGTGCCTCTGTGATTGCAGCAGGAGTATTGTGCTGTCCTGCCAGTTGTGTTGGAGTTAATAACCTGTTTTAAAAGAGGGACTGGAAAAATATTTGCTGGAAAAATGGGTTTGGCTGAGATTGAGGAGGGAGTTCACTACAATGTATTGTTTTGTTACTCTTTAAAGCATTCCTCTGTAGTGTTTTTAGGTTTTTATTTAAAGTACTTGGTTATCTCCTGTGCTGCCTGTTGTTTGTGCCTGTTTCCCTGTCTGTCTGCATCTCCTCTGGGTGTAGCTCAATTGGAAGGTTTAGCAGCCAAACCAGTGGCTTTCTGGAAAAAATGTGTTTGATCCCAAACTTCGGTGCAAACAGGGATTTGCTGATTTCATTTATGCTGAGCCTTATTTCTGAGTGCTGAGGCCCTGCTTGCATTGTCCTCACACAGTGGAATTTTCTCTGTGGGGAGACTTTTGCTGCTGACTCACTGCATCAACTCAAAACACAGTTATGTTTACAGAAAAAAACCCCAACCAACAACCAACCCACAACCCAAACCACCCTTTTCTGTCTTGCTTTTTTATTCCTGCCCCTCCTAGCAGTGTTTGATGTGGTATTCCTACAGAATATCTCCTATGTCCTGGCACACTTGTCCTCAGCCTGCACTCGAGGACGAGTCAGTAGTGTTCCTGGCAGGGTACCAAGTGCCTTCTCCCCTCACCCTGGGGGATGTTCCCTGCTCTCCTCACACTCTGTGTGAGACAGGACACAGAGACTCCTGAACGTTCATCTTGGTGTGATGTGGTCCCATCAAACCAGGCACCTCATTCACTTCTCCATCCACTCAGCACCTCATGATGGTTACTCCTGCATTTCCCTGTGTTTCCTTGGATGTATACGCAAGCCTTGAGCGTTTAGTGTTTCACCTCTGCAGAAACACAAGGTGTTCGCTGTGGAAACACAGCACTGCCTGAAGCTTCTGGTGCCACACAGAGCCTTTAGGCAGTACAGCCGCGCCGCAAACGTCAACTAAATCATTGCGGGGTCACTCTTCGTTTTATTCTGCCCTCAGCTTTGAGCAAGAACTACTGCATACACTGAATTTTCTGCACTTGAAAGCCTTTTTAAGGAGAAGACATGAAGGTGGTTTTGGCGA
>NW_008686425.1:0-2586 GCF_000695815.1 Acanthisitta chloris
GAGCCCTGAGGGACACCACTGACCCCTCAGGGACACCACTGAGGCCTGAGGGACACCACTCCTCACTGCTCTCCACGTGGACACTGAGCCACTTACCACAACTCTCTGCATGTGGTCATCTAGCCAGTCCTTTATCCACCAAGTGCTCCACCCAGAGAAAGGCCACTAGGGGCTGCAAAATCTCTCCTAAAAGGAGAGCTAAGACTGTTCAGCCTGGAGAAGGGAAGGTTCAGGAGGACCTTATCAATGCACATAAACACCTGATGGAATGGAATGCAGGAAAAGACAGAGCTTCTCCTCAGCAGTGCCCAGTGACAGCACAAAGGGCAATGGACACAAATTAACACATGTGAAATTTCACATGAGCACAAGAAAACACTTCGAGTTTTATTTTCTGATTGTGAGGGTGGCTAGATGTTGGATAGGCTGGTGGTGGAGTCTCCATGTGGGGAGATAAGCAAAACCCCAATGGACACACACTCCTGGACAATCTGCTCTAGGTGACGGGTTGAGCAGGGGTTGGACCAGATCTCTGAGAGGTTTATTCAGCCTTGAGAAGAGGCTCAGGGCTCATGGCTCTCTACAACCACCTGAAAGGGTGGTAGAGAGGTGGGGGATGGTCTCTTCTGCCATCCTTCAGGGAGAGGACTAGAGGGAATGGTCATAAGCAGAGACATTGGAGAGTCAGAGTAGATATTATAAAGTATTTTTCCCCTGTTACAGTATTCAGGCACTGGAATAGGGAACTGCCCTGGGAGGTGGTTGAGTCACCATCCCTGGAAGCGTCTAAGAGGTGCTGGCACTGGGTGATATGGGTTAGTGATTTTGGGGTGACAGTGGTAGCGCTGGTGAATGGGAGGATTTGCTTATCCTGAAGGTCTCTTCCAACCATGATGATTCTGTGATTCTGTCTCAGGAGGTTCCTGCCAGCCTCAGTGCAATCACTGTACAATTCCTCTGAAGACACACCACACCAGGACACCAAACCAATGACCTTCACAACTTCAAAGTCACTTGGCACGAAAGACTAACTGAGAAATTAAACCATATGATTTCTTCCCTAACATCAGCACAATTCTGTTCTTTACAAGGCAGTGATATGCCTCATCTTTATGATTTCTGAGAGACTTATGAACAACTTTTCAGCTGACTGTGCTGCAAAGTGTTACTTGTAGGGCCTAAATCACAGACTCACACAATCATTATGGCTGGAAGAGACCTCTGGACCATCAAGGTCAACCCATGGCCTAACACCACCATGTCAACTACACCATGACACTAAGTGCCAAATCCAGTCTCTCAAATTCCTCTAGGGATAGCAACTCCCTGACTAGGGATGGGAAGGAACATTAGAATTTCTGACACTTTGTGACCCAGAGAAGCTGCGTATATCCAAGGCAGGGGGGTCAGAACTAGATGATCTTTAAGGACTCTTCCAACACAAACCATTCTGGGATTCTGTGCCCCATCCCTGGGAGTGTTCCAGGCCAGGTTGGATGGGGCTTGGAGCAACCTGGGCTAGGGGAAGGTGAGCCTGCCCACAGCAGGAGGTGGAATGAGATGATCTTTAAGGTTCTTCCAACCCAAACTAATCCATGATTTTATTATGGTATCAAAGTCCTCTTCAATCCCTTTAAAAATCAAGCACTGATACCATTTTATCCTGCATTTGGCAGAAAGGAGGCACTAAATGCCACCTACAGCACAAGTCGCTGTGTTGGAACACACCTCACTAGCAACTCGACCCTGAACACACCCACACTCTGTTACAATGAATAACACAACACACAGTGCAACACTGAGCTCTGCTGAGCGTTTCCGCTGTAACAATGTCTCCGAGCACACACACCAGAAAACATCAGGGCAGCGGTTGGAATCAGCTACTTGTTAGCTACCTGTGCCTTCTCTCCTCGATCTCCAGCAGGTACTGCTGCATGGCTGCATGGACCTTGCCCTGGGCAGCATGGTGCAGCCACTTGTGTTCCCTGCTCTCCTGCCACTCATAAACACTGCGGGAGTGCCAGTACAGCCTCAGGGCACGAGCATCCTCCTGTCGCTGCTCCTCCTTCTCCCTCTGGGACACGATCAGGCTCTCAGCCATTTGTCTCGTGGGAGGCTTGGTTAGCTGGAAAGCAAATGGAGAAACTGTGGAGACCTCATAGCAGCCTTACAGGGTCTGGAGGGGCTCCAGGAGAGCTGTAGAGGGACTTGGGACAAGAGATAGAGGAGCAGGACACAGGGAATGGCTTCACACTGCCAGAGGGTAGGGACAGATGGGATATTGGGGAAGAATTCCTGGCTGGGAGGGTGCTGAGGCACTGGCACAGGTTGCCCAGAGCAGCTGTGGCTGTTCCATCACTGGGACTGTTCCAGGCCAGGTTGGATGGGATGGGGCTGGAGCAACCTGGGCTGGTGGGAGGTGTCCCTGCCCAGGGCAGGGGGTGGGATGGGATGAGCTTTAAGGTCTCTTCCAACCCAAACCTTCCTGTGATTCCGTGTTCACGATTTACCCCTCAATTATTCAAAGACTGAACAACTTTTCCTGCATCTCTTTCATGACATCATGGAACAGATAGGGTTGGAAGT
>NW_008686426.1:0-321 GCF_000695815.1 Acanthisitta chloris
GAGCTCGGGAGCTGCCGCAGCCCCCGGGATGGGCTGGAAGCGGCGCGGCGTTCCCCGAGCGGCGCGGGAGCCGTGCGAGGTGCGAGGGCGCAGCAGGAGGCTGCGATGGATCCGGGAGAGGTGTTACTCTGCTCCGCAGTTCCCATCGCAGGTGGCTGCCTGGGTGGCACCGCACCAAACCTCACCACCTACACCCTGCGAGGCTGCTCTCGGTGTGTTTGCCTCATCCCTATTTTAAAAGTGTAAGTGAAACACTTGAATTTTCTGCCTTTTAAAGGTTCTTTCGCGGCTCTTGGGGAGCTAGGGAGTGTCGGCTGCCCC
>NW_008686426.1:371-2523 GCF_000695815.1 Acanthisitta chloris
AGTTTGATGGCTGCGTTACGGAGCTGCCTGGAGAGCTCTCGTGCTGTTGTGTCGGGTTCAATATGCAGAGAACGCCTGCCCTGGAAAGCTTATGATCAAAGTATGAAAGGGAAGAGATAACAGGCAAACGTGACAGGCAGGGGAGGTGCAATGAGATCATCGCCAGCAGTAGCTGCTTTTAATAACGATGTGTTTAGTTCTGTTTCTTGCATTCAGTGTCACACAGGCCAGAAACACAAGAGTTGCTTCGGCAATGATCTGCTGCAGCACAGGAGAGGAACAGGGCAAGCAGAGTGCCCAGGGCTGAGGCTGCAAGGTGGTGTGGCAGCTGGAGCAAATCCCAAATGTTTTGCTCTGTAGGACTGTAGTGATGCCTCAGCTTAGCAACAGCTGTGAGAGCTGGAAGGAGAGTTTAGGTGTAAGTCCTGGTGAGAGACTACCTCCCTTACCCCTTCCTGCCCTTACATCCCCTTCCCATATAATTTTTTGACACTTAATGCTCCCTTCAGACTAGGTGCAGGACTAGTTGTTCTCTCTGCATCTCACAGAGCCTTGGTCTCCTGGTCAGTAAGGAAGTGGCACTGGAATTACTTTGTGTTTAGATGTTTGCATGGAAAGGAGAGAACTGCTCTTATCACCGTTGAAATGACAAATTCTGTTGTGTGTTTGTAATCAAAGAACATCTTCCCTTGCTTCTGTGAAAGTCGGTGACATGCTTGCTTTGATCCCTAGTTAAATTTATTGGAGTATGTTTTCATGAGGAGAGGAGATGGAGGAGCAGGCAGGTTGACTCCCATAGGGTGCCACCAGGGGCTGTGCTGTGAGTGTTGAGGAGCTGCTGGGCTGTTGTGCTGCAACGTGGTCAGTCCTTCCCCAAAAACCAGTAGCATCCTCCATCCTGGCCTGGCTGTGATTGCAGGAGGTGTCTTTGCCCTGGGCACCTTCCCTTCCCAGCAGAGTTCAGGTTGCTGTAATTGCTCCGTTGTGCTCTTGCTGCCCTGGGAGCCTCAGCTGCATCCCTGCTAGTCAGGAGTAAGGAGCCCTCTGCCCCTCTGCAGAGCCTGTGGGTAGCTGGATCAATATCTCCTAACAGGGCTGGTGTTTCAAGTGAATGCTTCCAGCTTGTTATGATGATAAAGTTCCCACATATCAAATCGAAAGTGGATTTTACATTTGCCTAAGTACATAAACTTGATCATAATTAAAGCAATGACTGCTTGCTTATACCTTGGATCTGGCCCATCTTGCATGACTCTGTGTAGTAATTACACTTCAGAGCACTTGCTTCTCCTAGTAGCAGCTGCATAAATCTCTGTAATAGGGGAACATCACTCAAGGACTATTTTCCAGGCATCTGTTTATTGCTTTTCTTCCTTTCATACATCTGTCAATTAAAAGAAGTTTTGGAGTTCCCAGCCACAAATCACTCTGAAAACCTTTGCCTATGGGTCATACCACCCTGGAGAAACTGAGGGTTAAACAACTTATTTAAAATGTGCATTTATTTATTTTTTTTTTTTACACCAACATAAACCAAAGACTTCTGGAAGCCACAGTTTGCATTATGAGCAGTTGTGGCTGAAGGAGTAAGTAGAGGAAATGCTGCTGAGTTGCAACACACGCAGGAGAAATGTCCCACGGCTCAGTTTTGCTGGATCAGCGCTGCGTGGGCTGAGGGAACATCGGCACAGTGCTCTCCACAGAGGAGCCCAGCAGCCACGCTTCTAATTAAAAAACAAAAAAAGGCAATTCTGATAAACGCGAGGGAAGTGTCGTGCTGTTTCACGAGCAGTATTGATGTTCTGGGAGTAATTCTAGCATGCATCAGGCAGTGAGAAGAAGCTTGGTCTGCTCCTGGGACCAGGTTTTTGTCCCTCTGGAGCATGATTTGGCGTGCTTGGAGGTGGGAGCAGCATGACCTAACTAGTGTCAGCTGCGGCTGACTGTTCAGAGGGGTGGGAGGATGTAATTCATGGCAGCAGCTCAACTGGAGCTGGATGAGAAGCCTTGTGCTGGAGAGGAGTGAGGGTGGGGTGATAGCAGAGTGCTTTTCTTAGGTTTTTCTGAAGGTGAGACTTTACACCAGCTCCTGAGCCAGCCTGTGGCTCTGCTCTGGGATAGCTTCACGTTTAGTAATGACTAAATTCTCTTT
>NW_008686426.1:2558-4726 GCF_000695815.1 Acanthisitta chloris
GAAAGACAAAGGCATTTGTCTTTTTCCCGTGTATCTTCTCATGTATAAGCAGTAACTTGAATTTCCATTTTCTCCTGGTCTGTTTTTCTCTCCTCTTTGTCATTTGGGTTTCCTTATGCTGCTGGTGATGCTCCAAGTGATTGGGCTGGTGCATGTGGGTAGGGGTGAGCTGGTGCCTTGCTGGGACAGGGAGAGGGGATGGATGTCTCTGCTCTGGGCTGAATGAAAGTTGAGGAATATTTATCTTCACAGAAATATCTGCTGGTAGATCTGTTTTCCTTCTCCCATGGCAAAGTGCAGTTTCCATCTTTTTGTTCATTTTCTTTGATCGAAGCAAATATGGATTCGCTGTAAGAAAATAGGAGATTAACCTTTTGCTTTTGGAGTTGAGGTGTAAAGCTTTCCAACTGGCTGACTGAGCATGTCAAGCTCTCTACTCTCTTTTCTTTTGGCAGCTGGTGTGTGCTAACATACAGTTTAAAAATTAAAAATCTCAACTCCTCCTGCTGGTCTCGATGCACCTTTGCTCATGAGCTGGTTCCCTTTGTACTCCTTTCATTCTGTTTTTCTTGAGTGGGACTAATGATGCTCCTCCCTGTGCAGCCTTTCCATTTAGCTTAGCACGGTGGTTTAAGAGCTTAGTTTACTAGATAATTGAGTTTTCTGTTCTTAATTATTTCAGGCCTGCAAGTTGCTCTCTTGATAGTTAAGAGAGCAGGAGCAGAACCCTAAAATTTAGTAACCTCCCCAGGCAGTGGTTTTATAGAGAGATCATTAATTTTATTTTTTTTCCCAGGGGTTAACTTTAACAACATCCTGAGCAGTGTTCTTCCCAGTCTTTGGAATGGCTGTAGGATGTGTGCGTGTGACTGTAACAAACATGTATGGTGAGTGGGTGCCCACAAATTAACTCCATACTTTGATGGCAGTATTGTTGGTACAATTGTTAGGAGGAGACTCTTACTCAGTAAAACCTATTTTTCTCTGTAACTTCTTTCTTTTAAAAGATGCAGTTTTATAGAGTGTTGTATTTGCATGAGAATCATCTGGCCAACACTGCAAGACCTGGGGAGGAATCCAGAATCAGATGGCCTTGTGAAACACAAAATGGAATAGAAAATAAAGGATAATTAAGCAGTAATAAATATCCCATGTAGTACCCATACTGTTCCAACTTTAATCACCTATTGAATGGGGTTGGTTTATAATTTATATCCCTTTAATTAGGTTTTAAAAAGATCAGCACTCTAACCTGGGTTCTAAACAGTTGCATTTGCTTTCTCCCCCAAATTCTGAGCATTAAAAGCTAGTGACAGATGCACAATCCCCTAGTCAAATAATTTAAAAGAAGAGTTTTAATACAAAGTGTTGAAATAGCTGGGGGAAAATCCACTACATTTAAATGCTGAATCACTGCTTTTATCTATTTAAAGCCTGATGCTGACGATAAAACAATTGGTGGAGGAAAACTTACCAAAAAAAAAGCAACTTTCCTATGGGTAATATCAACCAGTTGGTGAGCTAAGAGGGTGGGATGAAGCCCTCTGATATTTCCAGACTGCAGATGGTGGAGTTGCCACGGCACAGGGTAGCAGAGCCCCCTCTCACATGGGGAGGAGGCTGCAGGAATGTAATGTTAAGCAGGGACAGGATCTTATTTTGACAATGCCTGGGGTAGATTCGGTGGGAATGTTAATCTGATTTAAACTGCCATTGGATCTGGGTGGGCAGGTTTGCATGCCCCAGTGGAAAGCACAGCTTGTATGCCTGTATCTGATGACAGGGTTGGAGCTATCCTGGGATGCTCAAAATCAAAGGAAAATCCTTCAGCCTCATGAAGGAGTTCACCACTGCCTGCAGATGATCTCAAGGGTTTCTTTTTTTTGACGTTTAATCCACTGAAATTATTTTCCCTTCTACTGTACTAACCACCTATCCGCGGGAATAATTGTACATCAAAGTCAAATGTAATGCTTTAAATTCTCTGCTACCCGGTCTTCGGTAAAAATTCCCTATTTCAGGAGGAGGAAGAGGCAGGGTGCTACTTATTACTGCAGCTCTAGAGTTTATTTCTGTCAGCTGGGAGTGTATGCGAAATTACTGGAGCATTTACACTGCTGTTCCCCAAGATGGCATAAATGGCACAGCTCTGATGGTGCTTGGCATTC
>NW_008686426.1:4748-6570 GCF_000695815.1 Acanthisitta chloris
CAGCACCTTCTCATCCATGGGATTTGGATGCTGTGGAGGGGGTCAGGCTCCTGTGCTTAGTATCTCATCGTATCACTAATCCTGCAAAGATTGGTATGTGAGCACCCAAATGCAGGTAATAAAACCATTGCAGTAATTCGTGGGACACTTCCTTTCAGAAAATGAGCTTGTAATGATTTATTATAGCAAAACGAGAAGGTTGTTTGCAAGGGCTGAGACTGGCATTACGAGGTGTAATGGCTTGAAACTTTAAGAAAAAGGGGTTGTGTAGGTTGGGAGATAAAAACAGCCTTAACAGTAAGGGCCATTAGGCAGCGGAATGGGCTTTGCTATCTCACAAGCTGGAGCTATCGCTGGAGGTGTTTGTGTTAGATAAAAGGCTGAGAGGGGGTGGATTGGGAGGCAGGGGTGGGATTTGATGACTCACAGGACCTTTTCCATGCATTTTTTGGAGCCAGAAACGTGTGGCACTTCCATTTACTGCTTGTGTCTGGTCCGTAGGCTTTGCTGTACGTTTCCAGGTGTTCGTGATCGCGCATCCACCACGCTCTGGAGTGTGTGTGGTTTGCACAGCCTCCAGCCCTTGGGGTGCAGGGTCTGGGTCTCTTGGGCTTGAGTGCAGAAGAGGCTCTTTCAAGCAATGGCATGTATAAACCCCAAACACATTCTTGGGTCCAAAAGCTGTGTCCCTGTTTCATCAGTATCTGCTGGGGCTGGGGTCAGTGTGGTGGGTTAGTGGCTCCTGGGGGACTGTCATCAAAACCTCCTGTCCTTACTGTGGGGACTCACAGATGGGACTGGTTGAGCCAGCTCACCATCTGTGAAAGCCATACACAGAAATTTGCTGGCAGATAGGAGTCAGACCCCCACTCCCTATCCCTCTGTAGCAACTCTCTGTGCCAAGAGGGACCTTCTCCTTGGTACCTTGTAAGAGCCTGGCCTGCCTGTGTTGGCCTGTTGCGTTTACCATGACGTTTCTGGTCACTGGTGTTAGTTGGCTATAACTGTAAAATGTTTTAAGCTGTCAGAATTAATTCTCAGGCTTTTTCCTCCTCCTCCATGATTGCTCTGCTGCAGCATGTGTCTGTCTTTTTACAGCACAAAAATAAAAATCCATTTAAGGGGAGAAACTGGCATGATTGCTAAAAAGAGGGATTGGACGGGAGTAGATGACCCTGCTGCTTCCTATGCAAGTCTTTAACTTGCACAGACCTCTTAATTGCCAACTCTCAGATTTTCTATATTGGTATTTCCATTAATCATGGAAGGCTTTTTTTTTTCCCCTTATAATTTGAAATGTGTCCTGATGTAATAAATGTAGGAGGAAATAAGCTTTGTATTAAAAAGAAATTTATGGCTGTATAGTAGTGTTAAAGGGACCACGCTAAGCCTTTCTGCGGTGTAAATTGACTCGGGTTTGACTTTAAAAAACCTCTTTAACTTGCTGTTATATAACTGCTTCTCTCATTAACGCAGTGTCTTGCTGTTCCGCGGTTTTATGGTCCCTGTTATTTTTTCAATGCATGAAATACCTGTCGCTGTGCTGCTCTGGAGTGGGTGAGTTCATGAACTGCTGAGGCTCAAGCTTTACATGTCAGTGGTGCTGGCTCTGTATTGGAGGGCTTGAGGAAGGAATTTGTGCATCCTGCTTTGCAGCAGGAGAAACTGAGGCAACGGGGAGCGATGTACTCGGGATGGGGGTGTGGAACTCTCTCTCCTGCTTTGCCTTTTTTTTTTTTTTTCAGTGACAGCAGGACTTGCAGTGGTTAAAGCTCCTTTTCCCCATGATGCAGATGAAGTGTTTCATGTTTCTTTGCCCAGG
>NW_008686426.1:6600-31540 GCF_000695815.1 Acanthisitta chloris
CTGCTGTCTCCGGAGCCCTGACAGCTGGTTTTCCCTTGGCGCTGTGCATGACTCTTCTTCAGGAGGTACACGATTGAACTGACATTAATATTAATCCTCTTCCTCTAGACTACACTTGCAAAAGTGACTTTTGACACTTTCTAGTAATTAGGGAGAGAGTGGATGTCGTAAAAGACTCTTAAGAAGGAGAGGAGAGGTGAACCTGGACTCCGGAGCCCTGACAGCTGGTTTTCCCTTGGCGCTGTGCATGACTCTTCTTCAGGAGGTACACGATTGAACTGACATTAATATTAATCCTCTTCCTCTAGACTACACTTGCAAAAGTGACTTTTGACACTTTCTAGTAATTAGGGAGAGAGTGGATGTCGTAAAAGACTCTTAAGAAGGAGAGGAGAGGTGAACCTGGACGGACACGTTAATCCTTCCCGAACAAAGATGTAAATTGCCACACTTGCTTTTATGGAGGAAAAAACCTCTGCAGCAAACAGGAAGGCAGAGCGAAGGCTGAGGAGTGTGAGGAGCCTTCACCCTGTCTGGGCTGTCAGTTGCTGCCTTGGGGATTGCTTCCTAATCTCAGTTCTGGCAGTGCTGAGCCTAGGAGGGAGCTGCTTCTGCTCTGGGCACAATGCAGTTTGGGTGGCAGACACTGAGATTTGAGGTTCTGGCTGCTCTCTGACACTGGAGAGCCATTTTTAATGAAGTTGGTGTTTGCTGTTTGAGTTTCTAGCAGCAGGATCAGATTAGATGTGTTTTGCATGATGAGGGCTATTTGTTTTGGTGGGATCATGTTGCTCTGCTTGAGTTTGCAGGACCTCAGTTTACTCTTGGAATTTGATTGAAAATGAGACTTTTTGTTGCTGCTGCTTCCAGCTCTTCTGTTTCATCCTTTGTTGGCTGAACCCAGCAAGATGTCTATTTTTTCCCTAGATTTTATTTATTTTTAGCTAACAGCATTTTTCTTAAAAATGTATCCTTCTTCCATGAATAAATGCTTTGGGAATGTCAAAAAAATGAAGTTTATCATCACTGAGCAATGCCAAGATTTGCAGCTGAAGATGCCAGAGCAAGCAGTGTCCCTCTGGCCTTTGGCCCCTGGCTTTTGTCCCATCCTGGTGAATGGGTGGAGGTGCTGCCCATGCAGTGGCACATCTGCTGCTGAAGAGGCTCTTGCCTTGTGCAGTGCTCAGTGCATCCCTCAGGACCTGTCCCTCTACAGCAGGACTTGCATGAGAGAAGCGATGGACCTTGGGCTTTGCCTGTTGCAATGGAGGAAAGATGTGATGGAGAAATTGGTGGGAGGACCCAAATGATACGTCCCATTTAAAAGTCAGCATGGTAAAGCCAAGTAAATCATTCTTGTTATGTCCTTCTGTTGTTACTATTGCTGGGGATGCAAAAGGTTGGAAATTGCAGGCGAAGAACACAGTTATGTTTTAAACTAGTTTAAAGTCTTTATGCAAATTACAAGCATATCCTACTTGATGTGATATGTACATTGCTCTGTTGTAAATCTGCAGCCTCAAATTCTGTCTTTGTTTTCCACCTCCCGCTCCACCTTTTCTGTCCCTCTGTGTCTCCTTACCAGTGTGCAGGTTGGCACAGGAGGCAGTGGAGCGACGCTTGGGATCACTCTGCTTGGCACATCAGTGGACAGAGTGTGTGGGAGCTAAAGCAAGCAGTGTGCTGGTAGATGAGCACAGCTCTCAGGGGCTATTGCTCAGCAATCCTGGCTCTGCCTTCTCACTCCTCTCCTTTGGCCAAGCTGCTTGCTCAGGACAAATTCCAGATATGTCATCAACTTGCCCCAACAGTAATTGCAGCGATACTGATGAATGGAGTTGGTTTCCTCTCCACTCCCAGCAATTCCAACTCCTAACACAAATTTTTCTGTCCTTCTTGTGTCTCTCCAGGGACTGATCTGCAGGTATGTATCCCAAAGGGCTCCACATGCTGCTCGAGGAAGATGGAAGAGAAGTACCAGGCAACAGCTCGTCTGAACATGGAGCAGCTCCTGCAGTCTGCCAGCATGGAGCTGAAGTTCCTTGTCATCCAGAACGCTGCAGTCTTCCAAGGTGAGTGCTGGGGCTGGTCCAGTGATGTGCAAGATTCAGTGACTCAGCACCAGGCAATTGGAAGGGGGCTGGAAGTTTTCTGTTCCCTTGTTTTCATGTTTGTGTATATTATATATGCTTATTTGTTTATAATATTACACCTGGTTTAGTTTATGGTTGCTCTGTGGGGCTTGTCCTAGATATTCCTGTAGCTGTAACAGCAAATGTAAATTTAAAGACTCAACCTCTTGAAGTGCAAATTTAAAAATAAATGAAAAACTCACTTCTCCAAGAATTAAAATCTCTGTGCAAGTCTTGTCTGATTCTGCCAGCCCCAAAATGCATGTTGCAGTGATATGATTGGGTTGTCACCTCAGTGTAAGGCTTGGTAAGATCTGACTCAACTGTGAGCATTAGTTATTGTTATCCACTGAAAACAAGACTGGTTATTCCATGGGAAGGTGGGCAGAGGCTGCTTTGTTCACAAATGTGGTTCCTGGTGCTCCATGGAGTATTTGAGTTCTTGGTGATCTGATGAGCTACTGTCCATGGCAACTCTCTTTCTAATGAAAATGTGATGTGTTTGGTTTTTGTTTAATTTTTATTTCCCCAAAATGGCTCTTTGATGAATATTTTTTTAGTATGGATACACACTACTTAGTGCCACTTAAATCTGCAATCATATTTTTCTAAGGTCCTTTACACAAGCAAAACTTATTCCATCCGTGGTTAATGTGCAGTGAAATGATTGCTTGTTTGTTGAGTGCTGTGCTATTGATGTTCCATCGTTCTGTATTAATGGTGCTTTTGCCTATATTTAAAAAAGAAGTCATGAGCAATCAAGTGTTTTTTCCTTCATGATAATATTTTTGCAGAATAATCCATTTATTTTTGTTCATGCCTCGCTAATAGCCAGACCCAAGGCCTGCTGAAGCATAGGAGATCACAGCAGAGCTCTGTTCTGGGCCACAACTGACTGATGAAGTCTAATGTGTTGTTTTCCTCAATGTAAGATCAAATAAATCGCAGAGGAGATAACTGTATGGGTTTTTTTCCTTCAGTACTTCTTAATGCAGTGACCATTAAGTTCCAGTTCTAATAAACTGAATGGAGTAAAACTAATTGAGATTGGTTTCCTAGGCATTGAAGATGTGGACCAGCTTCAGAAATGGTGAACAACCCTGCTGGAATACAAAGTGTCTTCCTCCTTCCTTACCGTTTGACAAAAACTGCAGCATTAGCTTTTATTGTGTGTGTGAACGACACCCTGTGGTACTGCAGGTTGTCCATCACGTAACAGTTGGGTGCTCTGGCTTTGAAAGTTCTGTCTCTTCTGGAAAGAGTTGCTTTGATTTTCCCCCCACCCATGCCTTTTTAAAATTGTTATTTCCATCCTGGCCCATCCCTGGGGAGGGAAAGCATTTAATTGAACAATTCCTGACCACTTCTGCTTATAAAAAAGCTCATGACTAAAAATTGTTTGCAGTCCCATTGCAGAAGAGGAATTCCAAGCTGGAACCATTAAGGAGTTCACTTTAATTATCTTGTACAAAGTGTTTTGGCCTTCAAAGGATGATTCATTAGATTTTGAACATTATTTACTTCTGTTATCTTTAAAATTAATCTGAAAGCTGTAGAAGAACAATTTTTTTAATAGGTTGATCTTTTGATTGCTGCTTGCTCAAGAGTATTTTGATGGCTGCAGTGCCAGAGGCTGTTCCAGCTATAGAAATTGTCCTTGGACCTGACGCACAGTCTGATTTCTTCTTGGCATGGCTCATGGTGGGGGACAGGCTTCTATCTCAAGGCATTGCTAAAGGAACTGGTGCTGAGGTGTAGTGTCCCAAATCAAACCCCACCACTATCCTGTTTGTGTCCTCCCACATTGCCAAGGTATGTGCTGGGCAAGCTGGCTGCAGGTCAGGAAAGCTGGTGCTGCCCTGGCACAGCTGGAGAGTGCAGGATGCCCACTGCAGGGGTGTGCCTGGGGCTGTGCAGGCTGTGCCCAGTTACCCAGGGCCTGCTGGAGTGCTCAGAAAAAAGGAGCTCATGACCACCATTGGAGCCCCTGTGGTCTCTGAGCACCTCCTGCAGGTTCTGCTCTGCTGGTGTCTCTGTCCGAAGCTGGGGACAGATGCCCTGTGGCTTTGGGAACTGGGACTGCAGGAATGGGATAGCTCCAAGCAATACCAGCTCCTGGAGGTGTGCTCTGGCAGGGGAGAAAGCTGTGTGTGTTCCATTGGGTCAGACCCCAGCGTGGTCTGGGGACACTGCACAGAGGAAGGATAATTGCACCACTCTCTAGAGTGAGGAGATGTGTTGGTATGGAAACACAGCTGAACCACTTATATTAAGAACACAAATGTGAAATCCTTCAGAGTTAATTTTAATATTTTCAGGCTGGCATCTAAAGGGACTGCTAGTCTGACAAACAGAATCTCACCCAGATGTTATTATTTTGCACCAAATTTAATTTCTTCCCACTGAAGCTAGAGCAACATCTCTGCTGATAAAGATCAAGGGAAATTGTCTGGCATTTACAGGAAATCTCATCCAGGACTATCTGTTACAATGTTCACTTAGCAAAGTTTATTAGATTATTAGTTTTAGACCCTTGGGCGTTTTCTTTATTGCAGTTAAGAAGGAAAAATCCCAAGCAAAAAAAAAATCCTCCCTTCACTAAATTTAAATGGTACAATTAGCTCCTGGTCTTATCTTGCAGGCATTTTTTTAAAATTATGAAGATGATTTAAGTAGTGATTTAATCTTCGGGAAACTTGCTGCGTTTGACAATGTTAAAATGGATTGTGGCTGCCTTGACTGCAGTTAAATCTTACTCTAGGACTTTTTTGCAGGCAGTTTTGTTGCTCTCATGCAGTGTATCTGTGCTGGTATCTGCTATGTGTCATGCACCTCCTGGTTTGGGTTCTCAGCCACCAGCAGCTCCGTTGTGTTCCGTGAAGCCAGGATGAGTCCCATCACTTCAGAACAGCTCGTGTGCCTTGTCAAGTGACATTTAGTATTGCTGTGGGGATCCTATCCAAACTAACCAGGGAGTTAGTGCAGCTCGCCTGCTGTAGAGAGTGGTGAGAGCCCTGCCTGCAGTTTGCCTTCTCTCTTTTTTCTGACTTCTGTTTTTTGTGGGGGAATTTCTGGCCCTGCCAGCACCTAATCTTTTCCTATTGAAACAAAGACAGCTAAAAAAGCCTTCAATTAATTCTACTGCTTTCCTTAATGTTAAATCTTAATACCTCAACTTTGTGAAAAGTGAACTTGAACAGGAAAATGCCAGTGTGCTTCTTGCTTTGTCCTCAGTCCTCAGAGACAGGTTGTGTGTATGTTCTTCAGTCTGATTCCTCCTGCTTCCCAAGTTTGGGAATTTGCTTTTGAGTGGTCACTTAATTTCCTTTCCTGCATGTTGACTACTTTGCACTGTGGATAAGAGAAAATTAAAGCTTTGGCAGCTGCTCAGATGCAGCTTTTGTGGTACATTCCTCCTGGTTCTTTGTCCAAGGGAAGAGGTACTTTAAAAAGTGGAAAGACTGCAACACAACTAGACATAGAGGGAAGAGGAGATCTGCATCCATTGCTTTGTGTCAGGCTTCCTGGTAATCTCCCCTCTCCATGAAGTGAGAAGCACAGGAAGAGGAGAGCTGACTGCTAGGGGCTACTTCTGCAGGAGTAGTGCCATGTGCTCTTGGGGAGAGTTGCTTTCAGTATTTTTAGTGATTGGTCAAATAAGCAATCAGCAGGGAACTCATGTTGCCTTTCTGCAGCCCCTTCTGTTGATTCTGGCCAGCTCCTGGAGGGGCTTTTCTGCATGGTGCAAACACTGGGCTATTGGAGTGTGGTGGTGGCTGCTCTATGATCTCCTGGCAATGGCATAAATTGTGAGATACACAACATTCCTGTTTCTGACCCTGAATCAATGTGCCCCAATGTGTGTGTGGGCACAGGGCTTGCTTCCACCCTTTTCCCAAATAGCTCCTGTGGGACTGCAGAGCTTCTGGGACGTGGGGAAGGTAGGAGTGCAGTTACCCCAGCTGGAAAATTGCTGCAGTTGAGTCCCTCTTGGCCTGGAGATGTAAATGAAGACCTGGTCTGCACCCTCTCAAAGGCAATGGCACTTTACCTTCTGCAGATGGCAGCTGGAAGATAACAGGTCTGTTGAGGGGAATTTGCAGGGGCTACAGAGATTTGAGGGGCATTTGGGCTGTGTGTTTCAGAGTAGTTTCTAGGAAGACCGTGATAAATCAATACAAAAACCCTGCCTGTAAGTGTATGATATTCTCTTATTCATGGGAGAATCCTGTTCCTTGCTCCCTCTGGAGCTGAGCCCTCAGTGGTTCTGACAGCATGGAGAGGATTCGTCTCCTCTTGTGTGCTGCAGTAGGATAAAGGCAGAGCTGTAACTCTCAGTCCTACCAGGCAGCTCTGAAGACTGTAAATCCTGCATTAGGCATAAATGCAGCCATTTTGGTTATTTATAGTTATTTACACCATCCATTCATATCTGTCAGGATTGAAGGCAGTTTTGACATTGCAAGCTTCTATCAGGTTATCTTTAATCTGTTTAGAGGCACCTAAGCCACAAATATATCAAATAGCCGATCCTAATGTTGGAGTCCTCTAAAGTATGACTGAATTATTTATTTTGTTATGATGAAAATGTCTGGGCTTTATTGGGTTTTCTTTGAAGAACTTGATTCTGCTTGAAGTCTGGAAGATAAAAGATTAGTGATTGTCTCTGGAAGTTTCTTATTCTGAATCCTTCAAGGCTTTTCATTTTTCACGAGCTGCTGTTACTACTTTAGAGTCAAGGTGAGGGAGCTGAGATTTCTTTTATTCTATTAAAGAGGTTTAAGTATATAAAGAATTTTGTGCCTTGCACAGGTAAATCCAAGATGCACGTGGCAATTGGGTGAGGACAGATGTGCTGTGTGGTGGGAGCTATGGCACATTAATCACTGAGAAAGGTCCATTGATACCAGCACTGCCCAGCAGAGCTCATGTCTTGTTTGGAATAGTTTAATACTCCAGCATCTTTAAGCCAATTAGTTTGATAATTCAGGAAGGTCTTTCAGATGTTGGCAGTAGGAAGAGCCTTGGATGGACTTTAGCACTGCATTGTTCTGCAGAACATTATCGTTACAGTGTGGGGAGGGAGGAGGTGAGATGGGCCAAGTGGGAGAAGTCTCTAGCTTGGAAAGGTAATAACTATTTCTGAATGTGGAAGTGAGAGGTGTTGGCATGCAGGAGCTCTTGGAGTTGAACCAGCCCTGCAGAGGGGAGATGTGCCCTGGAGACCAGTGGATCACAGCTGTGATGTGTGCATGGGCCTGGTGTCTAACCAGGGTGCAGGTTTGCACAGCTTTTCTAAACAGGAGAAAAGTGATTGTGATTAACTGAATAGATGTATAAAATGATTCTTAGGAGTACTCGAATGCAACATGAGTGGAGAGGTCAGTTTAGTAGCTGTAGGTGTGTTGTGAAAAGTGCATGTGAAAATGTGAACCCTTGCTTGTGAGCTTGTAAAATATGAAGCTGATATTTTAGAGTGGACTCCAAGAAAGAATCCATATTTTGGAAGATAATGTTAAAAGTCTTATTAGACTTTACAAGTAAATAAGCACCACAAACAGATAGATCTCTGTATCACCTTTTCATTCCTTTTCCTGATTAGTCCTCTGCTAACTGAAGTCTTGCTGTATCCATCCTTCTGTGGTGCACCTATCTCCACTGTGGCCCTTTCCTTCCAGAAGCTTCTTGGCTTGTTGTTGCTTTAATCTCTTTTTTTACTTTCTTATTAATGTATATTTAAAACAGGAATTGTCTCACTGGGTCAATTCAGGCTGGTATTCTGCCTTTGGTGATGCTTCCTGCCAGATGCTTTGGATGCACAAAGTTTGTAGTGGAAAACTATGGCAATGCATTTCCCAGGTTGATAACGATGTTCTAAACCGATGATTACAGGTAGGTGGAAAGAGCTGTCTGCATAATGAGAGATCTCTGGTTGTCAGAATTGGTCTAGGGAGGTAATGTTTCCTTTCAAATAACCAGAACTTATTGTTCATAAATCACAGTTAATCTGTTTATTACACCAGCATACGAAGCTGGAAGTCTGGAGTGTGCCATAATGCTTAGCTTTAGGAGCAGAGCTGTAATAGTAGCAGCAATTTCAAATGATTTGAAATTGGGGGATCAGCAAAATGCAGGAGTTTGTGGAGGCTCTGGGCATTAAAAATGACTGCTGAGGATTGATGAGTTTCTTTAACAAATTGTAAAATCCATCATGCAGGAGTTAGGGCATGAAACTGCCCTCCTGAGCCACATAAACCATGGCTTTGGAAGTATTGCATGACAGCACACACTGCTGGGAAGGGATATTTTGAGAGATGTTTGGTTTTGCTTTTGTTTCTTCCTCTCACTGCCTGGAGTTTCAGTGCCAGCACAGCATTGGCATGCAGCTCACCAGGCTCTGGGTGTGCTGGATGGGGCTTCTCCCTGGAGGAGCCTCAGCTTCTTGCGATGCTGAGCCTGAGATGGGGCTGCTCTCCTGCCTGGGCTCTCTCTCCCCTGCTTCAGTCAGTACCAGAGTGGTCCCATTTCCCTTGATCTTCCAAAATCCTGGTGCATCTTGCACAGCCTTGCAGAGCCCTTGCTCACAGGTGGTGGAGTGCTTGGCATGTGTCTCTGGGGTGCAGGACGGAGCTTGTTAGCTCTTCCTGCTGCTTCCCTGTATCCTCACTTGAGCTCTGCAGTACATCCCCACACCGATGGCCTCTCTGGCTCCCATCTGCATTTCCATGCAGAGAGAGCCCCTGTGGGATCCCTGTGTTGGGTATCCATCTGTTGACTGCTGTAGGAAGATGCTGCTTTGCACCTTTGCAAAGGGCTAGCAGCAACTCTCTGGCACATATGTGGAGGAGTGAAGGATGTGGTAGGAGGTGTCCCTGGCCCCCTAGCCCCTGCTTTTGGGGCCTTTGTGGCTTGAAGGGTGCAGAAATGGGGAATTGTGTGTGGTTGAGATCCTCTCAGTGTCCTGCCTCTGTTTTTCCCCTGCGATTAAATACTGCTGATGCCCTTCCCCTCATGGGTGAAATGAGGCTTAGAGGTTAATAAGGGGCTTTTTGTAACTGCCTGTGTGCTGCTTCAGCAGTTTTTAAGCACAGCACTTGGTGTCTCGGATTAGGGGTCCCCAGTTCAAAGTGTGCAGAGGAATTCCTGAACACTTGTGCCTTCTGCTGTCAGGATACTGTCCCCTGCCAGCTCTGATGCAGCTTTTCTGCTGTGAAAGGGGATGGTGCTCCCTTGTTTCTGAGAGGTGTAGGGAGGCATTGACCATGGGCACTCTGGAGCTGCTTCCTGGGCTGTGGGAGATGCTGCACCTCCATAGGAGATGTGGATGTTTTGGGTGAGAAGGTGTCTGGGCTGGGTGTCTGCAGGAATATCATGGCCTTGCTGTGATGCCTGTGGTATCTCCCACAACTCCTCCACATCTGTGTGATGGTGCTGCCTCTGTCCCATCTGCTCTGAACCATGCTGGCAACACACAATCCTCTGCCTGCATTCCCTGTGAGTTGAGGTAACAAGGGAACAAGGGCTCCTGTGTTCCTTTGAGTCTCCTGCTACAAGTGGGTTGCTCTCTGAAATTACCTTTTGAGCTCTAAGTTATCATTTTTTGATAGTTCAAGTACTAACATTCTTTAAATGCCTCCTAATGCTATAAAGCAGTCAAATGACATCTTTTTAGCTTGCAATGAGGTGATATAAATGTCATGTTACCCTTGAATGTGGTATTTATAGAACTATTTGGTGCCATTGGATTCTTCTGTTTTCTCCTTTGTAGTTCCGGTACAGAAATGGCAACGGCAGCATCTTCAGTCTCCTGCCTGAAAAGGATATATAGAGGCATTCTCATCCTGCAAAGTGCTTAAAATGCAAACAAGAGCTACTTTGCATTTGCTGGGGAGGAAAGGGGGAAAGAAGCCAGCACCCAGCAATAAAGACAGGGGCTGTCTCTGTAAAGAAAACATTTTGCTAGATTGTCATCTGCTTCACTTTTAAAGCAGCAATAAGATATAGCGATAAAATGGCCAATGGCGCATTTCATCTGAGGGAAATGAACTCTTGCTGAGCCAATTAAACTGTCAATACACTGTGGTTTCACGTTCCCTTGAGCAGACTGGGTCACCTCAGGTGTGTTACTCACTCCGACTTCACCACTGATGTGAAATCAATTTTAGCAATTTATAATCTTTCATTCCACTGTGAAAGTATATTAATCTGTGAAAAACACCACTCAAAAAGTGAGGGCAGATGACAGCTCTCCCCACCAGTGTGTATAGCTGGCGGTGCCTCTTGGGTTATCTGGTGCATAGAAGCCTGTGTAACTTCTGGACATGCTGGAGGCACTGAAAATCCAGTTTTCAAGCTTTGGGCTTTATCCTTAAAATGTTCAAAAAATCATAGGAGTGTCTTGGTCTAATTTTTCACTGCTCAGCTGCAGTAGTTTGAAATTGGCTTTATTCTCTCAGCCCAGAAGAGGCACAGCTTTCTGCATTCCTTCCGATATCAAAGGAGTGAGCGTGGCAGACTTGTATGTCCTGCTTGTTAGAAAGTAAAGCAGATACATCTGGCACGGGTGGTGGAGAGTGGCTGGGGGATGTGGGATCTTCCTTGTGTTTTGTTTCTGTGGCAACAATATCTAAATGTTTGGGTTTGGGTTTTTCTACTGTTGCCCTGAAAGGAACACAGACCAAACTGCATCTGGTTCAGACTGATGTGCCTAGGGGAGATGTTACCTGGAAAACCCCTTTCATATAGAGGCACTGGGGTGCTGTACCTGGTGCTGTCTGCTTGCAGCCCTCAGAGTGTTGTAAGAATCATAGAACCATTTCAGTTGGAACAGACCTTTAAGTTCATTGAGTTCAACCATCAACCCAGCACTGCCAAGCTCACCAGTAAACCATGTCCCCAAGTGCCATGTCCACATGGCTTTTGAACACTTCCAGTGGATGGTGGTTTATGTGGGTGTGTGAGAAGCTTTGCTTTTGAAATCAAAGCTCTTGCATGTTGGCTGCAGAGGAATATGATCCAAGTGCATCTTGGAGACAGATCCCACCGAGCAGTTGGAAAGAGCCCCAACTCATTGATGTTTGGGAAGGGATGGCATTTCCCTCACTAGTGCCCAGGGCTGGCAGTACTTTGCCCAGTTGAGAGTAGTAATGCAATAGTTGCTGCCTGGCTCTGCTGCCTTCATTGTGATGGGCTTTTTTTTAAAGCCAACAAGAAGTTAAAGCCCTTCTGGCTTTCTGATGTACATAGGCCTAACAGGTTTTCTATTTTCACAAAGGGAAGATATTTCTGCTTTTAATCTTGATCCAAAGGTCTTGTTGACACTGTAGCATCAATGAGTTGGGGCTCCTTCCAAGTGCTCGGTGGGATCTGTCTCCAAGATGCACTTGGGGCATATTCCTCTGCAGCCAACGTGCAAGAGCTTTAATTTCAAAAGCAAAGCTTCTCACACACCCACATAAACCACCACCATCTCTTGGAATTGCTGGTCATCACCACTCCCATGCAACCTGTGTGCCACTGTTGGTGTGTGGGAAAGGGAAATCCATTCCCAGTGGCCCACCATGGGTTAAGGAGTTGGTTTCAGCACACCTGAGAATGTTTTCAGGTCTGCTTTGCATTATAGATTAGTTCAAAACTGCTGCAAAATAGAAATTAATGACCAACGTGATGAAACTACCTTTTTTTCCCCCACCTTTCCCTCTGTTTTAGTGCCTGGAAGTGATATTGGTGGGATGGTGATACTTTGGCATTCTCAGGATGAGACACAAGAAAATATTTCAGAGTGTATTTATGCAATGAGCTAAATAACTTTTGACACTGGATTTAGCAGTGTTCACTTGAATCTGTAATTGCTGCAGTGTGCACAGTGGCTGGACTTGTTTGGATGGTTTTGATGGATACTGGATCGAGCCCATTTGTCTCATGCCGCACTGGTGGGTCAGAAACAGACGTTTGGATTTGCATGTGGTAACTGGTGCTGGACAGGAGACTAGTGAAGATTGTGATGTGTGAAAGTAAATCCATTTCCATGAAGTATTGCATCTGGGAATTAATGCATCTTCTATGACAGATGAAATGTAGGAAGCAATGCATATTTAATCTGCTAATATAAAAAAACTCCAAAAACTTAATTGGAAAAAAATCATCTGAATGTGTGCTTGGGGAGGAAAAATCGTGTAAACCTGCTGGTTAGAAAGTGGAGATTAAAAAAACCTCAATCCTCTGAGACATTGCAAAACAAAGAGCACTGTAGATCAATTGCAAATGAATTCTGTTGCTGATTAGCTCTTCACAAATTTGTCATCCTCAAGTCAGAAAATCTATGATTGAGTGTCATAAAGAAGCAATTTTAAGAGCAGTAGAGAACACTAAGGCTGCCTCTAGGATTACCAACTCACAGCTTTGGAATTCACTCTTTTTGAAGGAAATTGGTGACTAACAGATTGCAGGAACACAGTGTGTTTGTATTGGTCAAATTCCTATTAAGATCACAGTGAAAAATGATGTTCCTTTTTTAGGGAGAGGAAATTAAATAGGCCTAGTAATCCATGTAAGGAGATTGGCTTACACTAAAAGGGGAGGAAAGAATGTGAAGGCTAATCAGATCAATGCATTCTTTCAAATCTGTCTCATTAAAAAAATAAAATCGAATTGCTACTGAATTTCCGAGGAAGTATGTTGAAATGACACACATGCTTTTACTGCCTTTTAATTACAAAATTGTTTCAATCTGCTTGAGTCTCCCATGTACGTGGGCTAACAACTGTTCTTAAATATTGGCTCATAAATTCCAAATAGTTCTGTTAATGGAAGAAAATAGTATCCCTGGTCCTTCAGCTGAGTACGCCAGCCCAGATCATGGCAGGCTGAGAGCTCCCATTTGTACTGGAGAAATCTGCACTGGCTGATTTAGGTGCACAACTTCGCTCTGCATGAGGCTTTTAAGACTGTTATTTATGCTGTTGTTTGTCAGGGAAGTGCTCAGTCTCTGATGTCCAGCGGCACAGCCGTGATCGACCTTCTCAGGAGACCTTTGGGAATTATTATGTACTTAGTGAGAGCTGGATGGAGGCCTTGGAGGTGGCCTGAGGAGGGTTTTCACACATGATGTATGGCATTGCTCCCCTCAGCTGGGTAGAAGCAGGGCTGGGATGTGCAGCTGGTGGATGGTTCTGCGGCTAAGCCTCCTCTTGTGTAGATAAGGCATGAAAAAAAATAAAAGTGTTGTCTAAAGAGAAAAATGCCCAGAAGAATGCTGAATCTCTTGCACAGCATTTCTGTGTACAGCAAACACTGGACTTGGCCTCTGCTGTTAGTGTGTCTAAGAAACATTGAAAACGTGGTCTTTTTTTTGGCTGAGGAAATAGTAAGAGCCCCAGCAGTGATGGTGATGGTTTTCTCAGCCTCTTGTGGAGGGCAGAATGATGCCTGTTGGTCCTCCCTTTCCTTGCAGAAGAGCTCTGTATGCTGTCTGGAGGAGGAGAATGATGTTTGACCATCAGGCTGTGCAGTGTGGTTATGTACCACAACCAGCTCTGCCAAAGCACTAACACAGATGCTTGGGGGCAGTACATGTGAGACTGACCTGGGGCTGCCCCAGGGTTAGGCAGTGAGTGGGTTTTAGGTGAGATTAGGAGGAGAGATGGTTACTCTTTCCTGTGGTCCTGCAGGAGAATGGCATGGCTGCTTGGTGGGCTGTGTGCTGGGCTTTGCTCTCTGCAGAAACGAGGGGCAGCAGGAGGAGGATGGTGGGGTGTTGCTGTGGGATGTGCTGTGGGCTGAACAGTGGGAGGCTCTGCAGGTATATATAGGAACAGCCCAGCACTGCTCCTGGCTTGCTGTAGGTTCACATCTGCCCAGCTGTGCTGGGTTCCTGTGGCAGATCCCTACCCAAGATGAGATGTATCCATCATCTGTTGGCTGGCACAGAGAGGAAAGCACACATTGCAGGGACCAGTAGGTCACACGCTTACTGCAACTGGTGTGATGCTGCAGCACTGTAATAAATGAAGAGGGTGCCTGCATTTAAATGCATGGGTAGCCTTGAAAAGGGGGAAAGACCTGCCTTGGAGAGCACTTGTGCTGATGGAGCCTTCGTTGTCCTTGGGAATGAGCTTTGTGATTTCTGAAGAAAGATTAAAGGTATGTTTCCACACTGAGTAACTTCTGTGTTTGCTGAGAGAAGGCACTTGCATGTTGGAATTTGCAGCACCTTTAAAGCTGGAGGTGATGAGCTGCTTTTTCCCCTCTCTTGCTTTGTTCATAGGCTGTTTGTTTAGATAACGGCCTGGAAATGATATTAGTAACCCTGTACATCACATTTTGCTACCAGTGAAGAGTAAACAGTGCATTTGACATTTGAGGAAATGGTTCATTTTCTAAGGGATGTGGTTCAGAATCTACTTCTTGAACTAATGGACAGTATAATGTTATTTTTTTACTAGGTTACATAGATTTTTACCTTGAAGATGGTCTATAAAGTGCACTGCATTACTAGTATTAAATAAAAGCAAGTGCTTCGCATCAAATGAGAAGGCAGTGTTTGAACTGGTGAGAGCTTGGAACCCTTTTCTTTGTCTAGCTTGTGATGCTTCACTGTGACACAAGCATGAAAAATAATTAGACTCAGTAGTAAGTAAATATTTGGTTCTGAAATGCATTGTGAAGATACAGAACTGGGAGACAGTAACCTCTTCAGAATTGTGTTGATCCTCCTGGATTTGTCTTACATCAACAGCTAGATCACAAAATTGCATTCAGAAAACTACATCAGAAGGGCAATTCTGGGGGTGAAAAGTCTAGGAAGGTTATGAACAAACCAGGCAATCGTTGTGATCTCACATTCTTGTGTTCTATGCATTAGAATACAGCCTTTAATTATAGCATATGTGTGTTTTTCCACAAATTTCTTCCCTTGTGTAAGGGCACTGAATGAATGTCCCTTAATGAGTTGTTTTCTTTCTCGTCGTTGTTTGATGCCTGGTTATTAATACTTCTAAATGACACTTAAGGACAGAATTCTTCAAAACTTTCAATTACATGTGAACACTGTTTTCATGATGTTCAGCACCGAGCAGTAGCATATTTCTTCCACAGACAGAAACACCAGAATTCAGAAGGAGCCTAAATAAGACCTTTTTTGATTGTGTTCACTGCAGTGTAGTGATACATATTCAAGATGTAGGTCTTGGGTTTGGGTACAGCCTCTTTGGTTAATACTGTCATTGTACACTCCACACCTTTTGACTTCTGGAGCTGGCAAGGCAAGGAGCTGGAGGAGCAGTGTCCAAAGTCCAAGTACTTCCACTTTGTCTTTAAGTTTATGAAAAGAAGCAATAATGCACCAAAAAGCAGGAGGGGTTTCAATGTTGAAAATAAATATTAAAAAAAATCAACCTTTGTTCTCTCATCTTCCCATCATAGCAGCAGTGAGTTGGATCTGGGTACATTCCTGCGTATGCAGCAAAAAAACACCGAACTTGACCGCACCCTCAAACTTTGACCAAAAAGTTCATGCTTATACAGACTTGAACAAAATCCTATCAAAAGTTGAGTTCTGTTTCAAAGTCTGGGAAATGCTTTAGCTAATTAAAGAAAAGGTCAGCAGGATTTTTTACTGTAGGCAAAAGCAAAAAGATAAATCTTTCTCCTCTGCCTTGTTCTCAGAGCAGTCGAATCATTTTGGCTGAAATTAAAATTTGCCTGAGGCTGACAAAAGGCACACGAAGTTGCAATCCAGATGGCTAGAGCTTGGCAAAATTAGAGGTAAGTAGGAACAGGGTCTGAAGATCAGAAGCATTAGGCAGCTGTAATATGCAGGGCTACCAGCTCTGCCTGTAATCAGTTGTAATATTCCATCTAAATGTCTTGCAGAAAGCTCTTGTGCTGTTCTGAAGTGTGATCATTCTTTCAGAGATCTGGAGGGGACTCAAAGCTGTAGTTAAAGTAAGTTTGCTTGTGGAATGTGAGAGGGTTTTATATCCTCTGTACATATGATGTTAGCAATGTGTCACCTCCTCACAGCTGGATCTGTGTGAGCAATGCCTGCTGTGGTCATGGAAAAACCTCCTCAGGTGCCCCTGCTGCTATTTTGTTCTTCCTGTCATCAGGCTGTGCAATAGATGAACATTACAAATCTTGGTCATAAACAATTTTCCATAAGTTTGAGTTTATTCCTTATTTGCTGATGCATTCGTAATTAAAATATTTGTTCTGATCCTCTATATGGCTATGCCTCTTTGTTCATTCGTGTTTGCAATGCTGCAGGTCTCATTGTAAGCAAATTAAGGTACTTGTGAATATTTTCCCATGGAATGCTCTTCAATACCATTTTGAAAACACTCTGGGGACTAATCCAGTAAGATAACTTGGTTTATGGGCTGAGAAATGATCACCTGTACAAGGACTTGACTCTAAACGCTGTGAACATGCAAGAAAACGTTCAGAGTTCCTTAATGTTCTCAGAGGAGAGGAGAAATGGAGCAAGAGAAGGAAGAAAAGATGCATTTTTATGTGTAATACGAGCTGAGTCTGTTTTAAGTGGCAGGAGCTGCAGAGAAGATGCTGCAATAGCCCAAGTCGAGCCTAATGTTACCCTTTTGTGGACAAAGGGCTGCTCAGTTCTGTCAGAAGATGCAGATGATGGTGCCTGGGGCAACAAAAAGCAGAAATGCCCCCAGCAGGCAGGAGCAAAGCTTCATTTGGAACAGGCTGCCCAGGGGAGTGTCTGAGTCACCATCCCTGGAGGGATGTAAAAGATACGTAGATGTGGCACTTGGGGACATGGTTTAGTGGTTGACTTGGCAATGCTGGTTTAACAGTTGGACTCAATGATCTTAGAGGACTTTTCTAACCTAAGCAGTTCTGTGATTCTATGAATTTTAACTTGTACCAAAATGTTTTTGAGGTAGTCTGGGTAGGAGCTTATCTGCCCTGTTAATATCAGCTTTGGTTACTATTAGTTATCAGCTACACAAAATGATGCAGTCAGGTGGTGACCTGAGCCCTTAGATCTTTAGGGCTGTAAAACTTGTGGAAGTGGGATTGGTGTCTTCCACGGCCAATGCTGGCTTTGTCTGAGCCTTTCTGCCAGGGCTCTCCTGGGGAAGCAGAGATATATCTCCTTTTGTGTTTGTGTAGAGGTCTGAAAGTGCACATAACTCACTGTGTTATATTTGCAGGCTTCAGGAAAGGTGTTTGTGCATGTGTTCGAGCTGAGGTTGCAGTAAAATAGCAGCAGCTGAGCTCAGGGGTGAAAGAGGACAGAAAACAGGACTCCTATGTGTTATTTGTGAAGGTGACCCCATGCCTTGTCTTGGGCAATGCACTGAGCGGAGGCTTAAGGGATCCCTCTGAGAGACAAGGAGAGTCAACAGAGCACTTTTCTTTCATCCTCTCTATAGACAACTATAATTTTGGGTTGTCACCTCTTCCTGCAGAGGTGTCAGAGAAGGAATTTAAGGCTGAGCGCTGAGGATCAAGTCTTGCCTCTCTGCTCTCCTCTGGGCTTTGCATGCCCCTTCTTCCAAACAGCATCCAGCTTTTCAGCCACTCTCAAGGCAGAGACACTTGGTTCTGTGCTCCTTTTGCTTTAATCTCGTTTGCTTTTCTAACCTGCCAGTGGCTAACAGTCTGCTTAGCTCGCTGGCCTCCTCCCCTCTCTGCTGGCTCCTCTGCTCCCTGTCGAGTGCCCTGTCTTCCTCTCCCGGAGTGAGATGGTTGAGGAGGTCATGCAGTATTAATAGGGAAGCAGATCTCTGATTTTGTTTCTGCTTATGGGCTCTGACATTTCTGACGTTTTCTGAAGTGTAAAATGTTTCTGAGAAAACAACAACTTGGCTTTTACTGAAAAATTAATTATGTTGGCACTTTGCCCATTGCAGTGGGCTTTTGTCAGAGGACAAAGTCACTAACGTTAGGGGGAAAGGGTGAGGTGGGGAAGGACAGCAGGAACATTAGGGAGAGGAAATCTGCATTAAGGTAAAAAGATGTAATTAAGCGTGGATTACCAGGGAATGATGGAAACTCTTGAGTAGACATTGCCTTCTGTGCACTTACTGTACAGAGCTAACATACATCCAAGTTTATTTGCTTCATAAATTAGTCTTTCCTCTAATTACAGTTAACAGACTATGACTTGCTGCTCTTCAGTGATGTTCTCTGTTTCTCTGCTCCCCTCAAGGCAGAGATACACTTGGTACAGCAAAGCACATACTGCTCCTCTCATGGTGCTCTGGGGAGAGTGTAGGGCACAAGGGGGGAAAAACATCTGAGTTTGGTGCATGTGTGTACTTCTTAAGAGTTAGAGATTCAGTAAAAAGTACAATGAGGGGCAAAATACTGAAGGGCTGTGCTGTTGATCCTTTCTGACCTTTTCAGTGTTGGTTTTCCTTTTGCCCTTTGAAAGGAAAGGGATCATCAGAGAGCTTCAGTTTAGGACTAAGGAAAGGATGATGCAGGTTCTTGCTGAAATCTAGGATTAGGGGCAACTTGACCTCCTGAATTGCAATGATGTAGCACTGGCTGATAAATACACACACATAAGTGTTTGTACCAAGCCCAAATACAGGACAGTGGTGCTGTCATGTCTGGTGTTGCTTCTGTCTGGGATTTGCAATCCAAGTGTAAACAGGTGACAGCATTTGGGTATGGACAAAAGAGGGGATGTAAAGAATTGGGTGTAATGATGAGCATGCAAAGAGCTGTGGTCCTAACATCATAGCAAAAAACCCACAATAGGTGAGAAGGAAGAACCTGAAGGCATAGGAATAAGCAGCTTTGCCCATGTGTCTGGTGCAGTGAAGCATAGGAGAAAATTAAGTAGTCAGACAGTATATTCAAATTTCTATTTTATTTCTTCAAACAGTCTTCAAAAAGAAATGGAGCTAAAATGTGTGCTGATAATATGAACAGAAAAAATGGAATAGTTATTGTACTTGGAGCTTGCTTGCCCATTAGTATTCTATTAATTTTCCCCCTGCTTCTAATGATACAAGGAACACTGGATGCACTTAAAAGGATGCATGTCATCAAAATTATATCTGACAACAGTTCCTTCACTGCTTATGATGCTTTTGATTGTTAATGTAGATAAAATGTAAATGATCAGAATATAAAAACTCCCTTTTGTCTTTCTAATGTTTTCAGCTGCCTATTAAACAAATTATATGGTGAACTGAGTAGTCTGTTGCTTACTACAGTGGTGTCACCCAGATACTTTGAAATGCTTAATGGCATAGAATGAAGTGTCCTTGGTTTGTTTATTTTCCTGGTAGTGATGACATTTTAGGCTAAGTCATACTTGCTGCTTCAAAATACATGTGCCTTGTCCTTACTAGGTAACTGTGATTTTATGCATTATGGTACTCTCTTGTAGAGTTGTATGTCAGGATTTTAATAAGAACCAGCAGTGGAGGTGTAGAGCTGAATCAGGGGCTTGCAAAACCCTCTGCAGTTTCAGAAAGTACAAAACATTGGGAACTGGGATCTCCAAAATGAGGAGCTTTGGCACCAAGGAGAGGAGCACTGGGGCTGGTGCTTGGTCAGGGATGAGGACAGGGTTGGTCTGGTGTGTCCTCACAGGGAAGAGAAGGAGAAAACCCTGTACTGGTACCTCCAGTGGACATGGTAGGAAAATGGGCTGTAGCTTAACAGGGAGTTGTTTGTTTGCTAGAGCAGTGTGGTAGACCTTGGTCATCCACCTCCTGCTGCTGGTGTGTCACTGCATCAGGACAGTTTATGGATACTTGTGGCTGCCCCAGGGCACTACCCAGACTTGCACTGAGATGGTTGTGTTGCAAGATGAGTGGTGAATAGCACAGCGTAGCCACTGGTGAGGAGGCAGTTCTGAGGCTTCCTTGCACAGAAAAATGCCAGATTCTTCAAACTTGAAAGTACTGACTTGAAAGTCAGATCCTTGTCTCTCACAAGACTTAATTTGCCCTTCTTGATACAGTAATGTTGCACACAGTTCCCTAAAGCATAGATGTTTTCTTTAAGGAAAGAGCAATACCATCTGCTGTTGCGTTGTAAGCAGAGTCTTGGGCAGATAGAAGGTCCCAGATGTAAGGTCAGACAGTGATGCTTTCTTCTGCTTTCATTTTGGTTCCTTCTTTCAGGAAAACTGCAGAGGTGTCCCTGGGTGCATGGGACAGCCTTTTGTATTCTCCTTCCATTTTAGTAAGGGTTACATCCAAATGGAGTAAAGCATTTGCCATCCACCCTCTGCAGACAGTAACATTTCACACTTCCAAGCCTGAGTCTTCCTTTGAGAGCTCGAACTGTGCTGGCCTAGATAAACATTAACTGCAAGGATTATCTTTCCTTTGAGGTTTAGGGTGCACGGAGCCTGTGGGATCCTGCTTTGTGTTGACACAAGTAAGTGCACAGTCAGGGGAGAGATTGGTCTTCAGCTGTAGGAACGTGCTGGTTGCTGCTTTGCAGGGAGGAAAACTTTGGGGTGGTCTCTGATTATTTGCTTAGTAGTTCCCAGCTCTTTGGTGCTCATCTGAAAGCTAAACAAGCATCTCTCCTTGACAGGTCACTGATGAACGCCCACTGCTGATTGCCATGTTGGAAAAAAGCAATTTTACATAGTATTCTGCACTGCAAGTATTTTTTTTTAAGCACTTTTTGCTTTCCTGTAAAATGAGGTGAGCAATTGTTCTGTATTGACAGCTGGCTTGTAAATCAGCCACTCACTTGCCAGATGAGAATGTGGAAATGCCTTATAAGCACTTTCATGTTTTGTGATCGGTTTAATTCCAGCATATTTAGAACCTCTTTGCATTGGTGCAAAGTAAAATAAAGCATGGTCTCTGACAGGTGCCAAGACAAGAGTAGGAAGAATCGCTTCTCTGAGGGTCTGAGAAAGGGATTTGCAGAGGAACTGCTGCAGCCCTCAGGGAAGGGGCAGCACTGGCTCTGGGCTGTTAATTTCATTGTTTAAGGTCAGATTATGTTGATCTAAATTGTGCAACTAATTCCATCAACAAGCAAGAATATTTACATAGCAGATGGAATTTAAGTGCTATTCTTCTGTGTCTCTCCCTGGTTTTGTATTTAGGTTGCACCTGAAAAAATAAAGTGGTGTCTGTGTTAGGATTGAGTTTATTATGCTTACCTTGTTGGAGAGGTGTTGAGCTGGGTATTTCCCTTATGGCAACTTACTTTTTATTGGTGTTTTTATGGTCCTTGTTGTGGTTGCCATTCATCTTATTTGACTTCAGAGCTGGTCCTCCAGTTGTTCTGTTTCTTTGATTGCAGTGAAAGGAAACCGTTTCTTCCCTGCATGTAGAATTGTTTTTTTCTCAGCCTCCCTCGCCTGCTTGCCAAAGTCCTACCCAGAGTTAATTTTGATGCCTTTGTAAATATTTTCAGTGCATAGCACAGCAACAGTGGCACTATGTAGAGAATCCAGGAAAAAATCAATTTGAGAGCTGGACAGAAAAATGCCTGCTAGCTAAAAACAACTGTTTCAGCAAAAAAACAAATGTCACAGCCTCCATTTTTCATAAACCCAAGCTGTCGCCTTCCAGCTAACATGACTGAGGAGGTCTGAGGAGCTGCCCTTGCCTGGGGTTTTCCACAGGGCATCCAATGGAGGGTTTCTATGGCAAGGACTGAGTTTTGTGCACACTTCTAGTTTCCCCTTCTTGCTTTATTGCATGATACCCTCTGGAAGCAGGTGTGGATGGTACAATACCTCTGCAGTCAGTTGCACAGCAATGTTGTCCCTCTGATTGCTCTTTCCTTTGGGGGCCAGGACACTGGTGTGAGTTTTAAGGGGGGCTTGTGGCTTTGTACAAGAACATCAGCATGTCAGAGGTTGTGGCATGTGGCAAAAGTCTGGCTGTCAAAGAGGGGATCTGAAGAGGTATGGGACAGGACTGTGTTTGGTGAGGGGTGCTGCAGCAGGTCTGCTGGTATGCATGGGGTTCAGCAACAGTGCTGCTGCCCTGATGCCAGAAAATGGATAGGTTCACTCAAAAGCTCTTAGAAAATTGTGCTTTGAGAGTATTTTTCTTCCCTCAGTGAATATCTCCAGCTCAGGGCTGATCCTGAAAGGAAGTCACTTTTCTCCTTTATACTGCTCTGAAACTTGGACTTGCTCTGTGCCTTCCCTCCTTCCACTGTAGCTCCGACTGAACACAGCACTAGCATTCCTCCCTCTGCTGCAGCTGGCGTCAGTCTCTTTTTGACAAGACTGGGTCTCTTCTACAACCCAGTTAAGTATTAAATGAAGACTCTTAAGAGTTTTTAAATTTGTCAAAAACTTTGTGCAGTGGTAGGACTAGGGTCCATGACCAGCTCTTCCATAGTCCTCAGATAAACTTTCATTGGTAGATAAATGGAGATAACCAGTGTCCTGACAGGATCTGACCCATTAGTAAAGTGATGATTAGAGTGCAGTAGTCCTTCTCCATTAATAGAAATCTCCGTCAGCTTCCTCTTACTTGTGTTCTAGTTAGAATTTTCTTGGTGCCTGCTCCTGTCTTCCCCTTCCTTCCCCTAAAAAGGAGAAGGGGAAAAAAAACCTCCACAGGATTTTGAAGCAGTAGTTTGGATTGATTTCTTATATTAAGACATTCTCATCCCTTTGGGTGTGCATTTCAAGGCTGCCAAAGGAAATCATCACCCTTGAACAGGAGACACGCAGCAGGAGAATTGGCCCCAGGGAATAGGTTTTCCCATGACAAACTGGTCACCTGCCCAAGACTGCATTGCTGGAGCTGTGTGGGATCAGAGAATTGCTGCTCTGTTCTTTGGAGGGTGATGACATTTTCTTGCCTATTTGGATTTCCAGGTAGATAAGATGTTAAATGGAGCTAAACCATCATTCCACTCCTGAGAGCCAGCACTGGGATTTTTGTCTCAGTTGAGACTGCTGTCTCTGGGATTGTCTTTCTGCTGGAGCCCTGCTAAGTGTTTAATAGGTGCTCTGGCTTCTGGGATTACAAGCACTTTGCTGGAACCCCCTTTTTGTCTACTGATATCCCCTGAGGGAAAGCAATGCTCAAGTGTTAAGAGACTGGATTCTGTTTCACCCACCTCATATTATTACTACAAATCATATTATTTTAATGAAACAGGGATCCATGTATTAGAGAATCCGTTGTGCTGGCAAAAAAAAATTAAAGATGCATAGGAATTGTGATCATGTTACAATAATTGCCTCAGTGGTAACATTAATGCTTTTTCACTTCAGTTGCTCCTTGTTGATTGAACAACCCCTTTCTGTAGGCTATAAATCTCAGTGGCTCTACTAATCAAAACTTAAATAGTCTAATAATGTTTCCAAATGTTGCGTGGCTTCACTGTTTTAGGAGAGAGCAATCTTTTGTCCCAACCCTAGTCCAGTTTGGGAGGTGACACTGCATTGTAGCTACACAGTAACTTACAACAGTGTCTTTGTTACTGAACTTCTTCTGTGGGAGATGGGCCCAGAATTTAAAAAATGGTGTAGTTCCCAATAACAGAGAACTTCTAGTTATTTAAGGGGGGGAGATCAAGAAACTCCAGTGAAATGTGACAAGCTGAGGAAGTTGGGGCTGTTCAGCCTGGAGAAGAGAATGTTGCGCGGAGACCTCATAGCAACCTTCAGTGTCTGAAGGGGATACAAGGAAACTGGAGAGAGACTCTTGGTTAGGAGCTGCAGTGACAGGACAAGGGGCAATGGGTACAAATTGAAAGAGGGGCAATTTAGGTTAGATACTAGAAAAAGGTTTTTTCCTGTGAGGATGGTGAGACACTGGCACAGGTTGCCCAGGGAAGCAGTGGATGCCCCAACTCTGGCAGTGTTCAAGGCCAGGATGGATGAAGCCTTGAGCAATCCAGCCTGGTGGGAAATGTCTTTGCCCATGGCAAGGGGAGTTGTGACTCGTTGGTCTGTAAGGTCCATTCCAACCCCTAAAATTCTCTGATTCTATGAAATGCATCTGGTGATGGTGCCCTTCTTGCCATGTGTCCAGTGCAAATAATAAAACACTGCAATATGTACATGGTAGGTGTTTGAAACCTGTATTTTACGCTATGTTTGAAGTCCTGATTTGCATCCCCACCAGATCAGTTTCACCACTCATCACTCTGTTTGCATGGATAGTGCTGCAGGCAGAAGCACCTGTTTTGGATGCTGGAAGACTGGGCAGGATGAGTTTGGGACAGGAGAGCCCTGGGCATGCAGAGAATGGAGCTTTTGTCAGTCTTGTGCCTTCTTCAAAATACAGAAAACAGAAGCTGCCTCCTGAGCAGGCTTGCCATCTGCCTGAGCCCTCACTGGAGAGGCTGGAGAGATTCTTTTCTCCTAGAAATGCTGGTTATTCACATTGGTGAAAAGAAATATTTGTAGGGTTCTTTGTTTCATAGCTGCAGTTAAAGATCTTATGATCTTTTTTTCTTGCAGGCATAGCCAAAGTAAAGCCCCAAAGTGTTAGATGCTGCTTTCTAGCTGTCACTTAGAAGGATCAGGAAGTGTTCAGTCATTTGGAATTGCCAGGTTTGTCAGATTGCTAAGGGACAACTTCTTGGGGAATCGGAGAAATAAGACACTTAAACACAGCTCCTAGTGCCATTCGTTTTCAACTTCAGTTGCATCATTGCCCAGCAGCACTAAATGCAGCAATATCTATGGGTTTCTTCAGGTGGTGGTGTTTATGCCTTGAGTTTAAATGTTTACCAACCCAGCCACTTACTAGAAATGTCACAGGAGTTCAGTTTCTTAGGAAATCAGCAGCAACTCACAGTGCTGCCGTTGGAGCTTGGCATTTGCACGGTGATGGGCACACAGATCTCCCAGCACTCTCCTGCAGATT
>NW_008686426.1:31576-31920 GCF_000695815.1 Acanthisitta chloris
AGTTTAGACTGCCATACATTACTGTTGCGGAATTGAGAATGCAGTGACTCTAAAGTCTCCTGTAGAAAACACCCTGATCTGTTAGCACCTGTTCTGTAGGCAGGTTCTGTCTCTTCTGAAGCTTCACTCTGCAGCTCTCACACATCTGCTAGTCCCTGGGCTGGGGACTGTGTTCTGTGCAAATCGCCTCCTTCCAGAATCACTGCTGTGGAACAGAAATCCTGGATGGGTACACAAAAACCTGTTTTATGAAGGGACTTTGGTACACTGAATTATTTTCATACTTATTTTCCTGTGGGATACAGTCAGTTGGGAGGCTGGTAGGGGGATGATTTTGGGTCCTG
>NW_008686426.1:31941-48166 GCF_000695815.1 Acanthisitta chloris
TCATGATAATCCTAATATCCAATGGGATGGGATTCTTTCTTTATGGCAAACAGTACTGCAGTCAGTTAATACTGCTCCACTCTCCGTGGAGATGAGCCCCAGCTGTGCTTTCCTGAACTCTGGCTAATCTGTTTGGTTCCCAGCTCATTAATGGACTGTGCAGCACAACTCCTGAAATTCTTCTAAAGTCTGGGTATGACCTTTTGTGGCTTTTCCTGTGTGCCTCTAGGATGTAGCAGCTCTCCGTGCTGTGGCAGACTAGAAGGGAGCCGCTGTTTTTCCAGGAAGCTTATCTGCAGGTTTGTAGGCTGAGGAACATGGGCAGTGGTGAGATTCACGACAGGACCGACTCCTTCGGTGGGCTTAGGGGTATTTTACATGCTCTGAAACATGTTTGTATTGCAAAGGCGAAACCCTGGCAATGGACTTAACCTCCCAAGCTCAGAGAAGCAGGAAACAGACCAACTGCTGTAAAAATCTCCCTTTGGAGTGTTTTCTTAGCAACCCAATAACTGTTCTGGCAATAGATGATAAACGAACAGGGCTTAACTTTTAAGAGATAATGTTAAGCTTTCACAACTGGGCATTGTGCTGGGAGCAGCTAAGCACAGCGAGCTGTCGTGCCTGCATAATAAGGTTTTTGATCTGACAAGTTTTACTGTATCTTCAGAGCAGATTGGCAGGAGCAGAGAGGTCTGGGGGGGGAGTGGGGCTCGATGAGATCTGTGCTGAGGGGGTGCAAGGAGGCTGCTGTGAGCAGCACGAGTCCTGCAGGGGACTCACAAAATGAGCAATTTGTGCCTCTTGCCTTTATTTTTTTTATTTTCATAGCTAGGTAAGCTTCTGCTGCAGTACCCTTGAAGGTATGTCTGTGCCTCTACCTGCTTACAGGTATAGTGTGTATGTATGTTAGTCACCCAACACATGCCCTCGTGCTCATCACCCCCAGGCCGCCTACAGAAAGTAAGTTAAGGCTTTACAGATGTACCCAATGTTTCCATATCATATCAGCAATGCCACTGAGCTCTGGAAGCTGGAAACCAATACCTGGATAAAATGTAGAGGAGAGTCTGGCAAGAAGCTCAACCCTTGGTCTGACAAGGGCTCTTTACGAAGAGTTGTAACCAGCTCTGAGCATTGCAAAATGCTGAACCAGCTTTGTTAGCTAAATTGCTTTAGGTGGCTTTAATGTTACTATTGCTCAAGAGGCAGAGGATATGCTTTTTGATGTGCTGGTTTGGGGGCTTTTTGCGGGGGGAGGTGATGGTTGATAAAGTGCATAGGGAAATAAATTTCTTGTATGTACTTGAAAATCCTTATTTCGCCTGCATTCCACTTTCATCTTAAATTTCCTGTCAATTTATGTGTTTTTCTGATAAATGTTGCCTTTTGGTGTAAAACAACCTGAATATTTAAAACATGGCGTTTTGATTAGCTAAACTATAGATTTGCTTTGACGTGTCATTTCTTTTGTTCTAAAATGCCCTGACAATTTATATCTGTGGCAGCCAAACAAGCAAATTTATGTATGAAGCTATTGTTCATTCCTGAAGTGTCACTGCTAAATGAGACAGAGTTTAAGCATTCGATTCCCCCCCCCTCTTTGCATGATGGGAGGTCCATTTCTCAATAATGAAAACAGTTTTCTTGCAAAAATTCAATTAAATGAAATATCAAACATAAATCAGCCCTGAGCTCGCTTGGAGTTCCCATATGTGCCTATTGCTACAGTGATAACCCTGGAAAAGGCATTCATTCTTCAAACTCTGCTTTTTGTCTCAATGTTGTTTTTCTGGAGGGAAAAACCCACATAAACCAACAATGAAAACCAGAAGTGTAGTGGGCTGCAAAGCCAGTCTTGGTGATATTTTCCAGCTTGGAGGTGTGGTGGCCTCTCCCAGAGCACAGTGAGGCTCTTATAAGCAGGGAAGATTTTTGGAAAATGGATCACAGAATCAAAGAATTTAAGGGTTGGAATGGACCTTACAGATCATCTAGTCCCAACCCTGATCCCTCACTAGACCAGGATACTCCAGACTTCATCCAGCTTGGCCTTGAACACGGTCAGGGTCGAGGCAGCCACCACGTCCCTGGGCAATCTGTTCCAGTGTCTCACCACCCTTGTAGTAAAAAGCTTTTTTCTAATATCTAACTTAAACTTCCCCTACTTCAATTTGAACCCGTTACCCCTTGTCCTATTATTGCAGTTCCTAACAAAGAGTCCCTCTCTGGCTCCTTGTAGTCCCTTCAGAAACTGAAAAGTTGCTCTGAGGTCTCCACACAGTCTTCTCCAGGCTGAACAGTCCCAGCTCCCTCAGCCTGTCCTCACAGAGGAGATGCTCCAGTCCTCTTAGCAACTTCGTGGCCTCCTCTGGACTTGCTCCAGTAGGTCCATGTCCTTCTTCTGTTGAGGACACCAGAACTGGTTGCAGTATTCCTGGTGGGTCTCACGAGAGCAGAGTAGAGAGGAAGAATCACCTCTTTTGACCTGCTGCCCACGCTCAAGCGAAGTTTTTCCTGTCCTCAGGGCTGGCTCAGGCTGCAGTTGTTCTGCATGTGCTGGAGAGTCATTGCAGTGTCATGTTCATAATTTCCTAGGATCCCTGAAATTGTACATTTTGTTTTGAGACATAATTTCAAGGAAGTGCTAATGCCTTTGCTTGAGAGGCTGATCCATTTGGATGAAATGGGAGAATCTTGGGGCTGTAAAGCCCTCCTTGAAGTCCTGATTTCTGAAAATCTTTGCTACCAGAACCAATGTGCTTTTTTTTCTAAAAGCCATTACTTTTTTTTAAGTATAAAAAGCTTCTGGTGAACTCTTAGTGTGAAAATACTTTTTTTCCTGTGATAGAATAAGATGATGTAAAAGGCTAACAAGGAAAGGTAGGTTAAAATACTCCAGATATATCCTGGAAAATCTATTCCAATTATGTTCCGTGTGCTTTTAGTGGAGACGATAAATCCTAAAGAATTAAGAGAGCCATAAAGATAAGTGTTATAGGAGAGTAAGTCTCACATTTCACCTTCAGAAATTAAAATATTTGCTGTGAAATCAGACGTTATGAGGGTCACTGCATTGCTTGTGGTCATTAATAGCAGGAGCTGACTGGTAGAAGAACTAAGGGAAGCCACTTCCCATAACATAGAAATTAAATGCACAATTTACTGAAAATTCCCTTCCTTGTGAAATGGCTTGCTGATGTCAGGCTCTGAAGGGAACTTTGCTTTATGTTTCAAATGGGCATATGGACAGACCATTCAAACTTGTATCTGCCTTGCATGAAACATTGATTGCATTAGCATAACACGAGGTCACTTTTTTGTTTGTCCAGTGTAGCTGGGAAATCAGGAAGACAGATGAGTTGTAACCAAGATCTTAATGTCTGGAAGTGAGAACATGCAGCAGCTCAGGTCACTTACTGCACCGTGTACCTGTGTGTGTATCTCCAGGGGTGTCTGTTGCTGGTAAATGCTACTCTGCTGCTCTTCAGATAAAATTTGTGTGACAAGTAACAATTACTTTAGACAACTACTGACATTGCAGTCAAAACCACCCCCAGACTTTCATGTAACAACATTTTTCACCAGAAAGACAGTAAAACCAATGAGGCAGAGCATGCCTGGCCTCCTCCTCGTGGCTGTGTGAGGGGGGGGGTTGTTGCAGTGTAATAAATTGTGTAATATTTCTAAATGTGAGCTCTGTAGCTGACTTTGGGTTTTTGGATTTGCCCTCTAGTGCTCATTTGTGGGTTCTCATCCCGTGAAATGCAGCTCTGGGTGCTCCTATGCTGATACTTTATTTTTTAACTCCTCCCTCCCTGTATTGTTTTTGCACAAAGCTGGTGGTACCCCAGTTCACACCCTGTGCCTTCATTTGTTTCCAGACCCTGGACTGGAGTGGATCAGAGCTCCTGGAGCTGGGATGGCACTTGGTCAAGGATCTGTGTGCAAGCCAGGCTGCACCACTCAGCACAAGGATCAGGACTTTTGGCTCAGATCACCCAGCAGTGTGGGTGGTGGGTTTTTCTCTGTCCTATGAGGGGAAAAATAAGAAGCCAGGCTTGCATTGCATTGTCATGGCTCACATGGCAGCTTTCTAATAACAAGCTTTTATTTCTGAGACCCCAAAGTGTTGGCTGTATTGAGGTGGGTTTTACATCTTGACATTTCTGCCTAGTTTTGCAAGAGGGGTGATAACCAGGAACACAGCCAGGATGCTCTGGTGACATCCTTGCACTGGATGAGGTGGTCTCCAGGGGCAGCCAGGCAGCAGTTGGGCTGACAGATGAGCATCTCAGTCCCAGGAGTCTCATACTACCACAGACTGGTCAGTAGGACAACTGTTAAGCATTGTGCTGGCTGTTCCCAGGAGGCAGAAGTCCATGTGCTCCAGCCTGCTCCTTGCTGTGCTTTTCCAGGGAGGAGGGGGATGAAGAGCTGCAGCAGGTATCAGCTTTTTCACTTAAACCATCTTTTGAATAATTTCTTGGAGGTCTCTCCTCATGATGACTTTCTCACAGGCTGGTGTGCCTGAATGGTTTTGGCTGATGGGGTGGTCTAGTCTCAGAAGTGATAGTTTGGCATTCCTAGCCTGCAGATTCCCCATCCCTTGCACCAATAGACCCAGCATGTAGGTTTTGGTTCAAGGAATGGGACTTGAAAATGTTTGTCTCCTATTTTCTTACTCCCTAGTGGCCATTAAAGCTGCTGGGAGTGAGTTTTTTAGAGAAGGAAAAGGCATATGTTGCTCATCTGGGACAAAGAGGCATCTGTTTAACCTTGATTAGAACTGCATCTTGGTGGAAAGCTGCATAAGAGTGGAGTGAACACTATCAGTAGACTTCAAACCAGATTTACTTTAGCCAAACTAGAGTTTAGTATGAGCAGTTTGTTTCCTACACCAGCCCCTATCTTGTAACTTTCTTTTGGAATTTTGTAGTTGTCTTGCATCTTCCTTAACATCTAGTACAGCACAGTGGATTTGGTATCCAGTTAATGTTTTGCAATTGCAATTTGACAATGCAGAGCATATAAATTTTCTCCTGTCATACATATGTGGCTCTTGGCATCACCATTTGTGCCTGTGTGCACTTACCCCATGAGCAGCCTTGGGTGCTTTTTCTGCTGTGCTCCTGTGCATGTGGTCCATGTGGCTCCTGGTGAAGGACATCCCTTGGCTCTTGGCTGAGCTATTTGAATCATCTCTCCAATCTGTCAAGATGAATTGAATTCTAGGCTTGTCTTCTGGAAATTTGAGTAGTTTTTTTTTAACTCAACCCTTCGCCAGCAAGGCAGACTCGAGGCCTAGGAGAATTCCCTCTTTCAGCAGAGAAGGGAGTATGAAGTAGGAGTGGCCCTGGACAGCCTGGAGTACTGTGCTAATCCCTGGCCCCTTGGGGTGGGTGGTGGAGTGATGTCCTGTAAGAGCACAGCCACCCCCACTGGGAGTTTTGGAGTTTGCTATCCATTAAACAATAAGACCAGAAAAATGATTTGCAAAAAATCAGCTAGTTGTGTTTTATGTCCGGGCTGCTTTCTTGTCTTCCTTAAATGCTGTTCACCAAGGATGACAGTTTTATTGTCAAACATAATGGCCTGTGGGGTTTGTGCTGTGCTTGGCCCCATCCCTGTGTGCCTGCTGAGACTCTGGGGTGTGGTGTGCACTGTGCCAGATGTGTGAGGATGCCAGCAGCATTCTCAGTGTGCTCACATCCTGCTTTGGGGTCTCCTCATGTGGGAATGTGTGACCCTTGCTGCCTCCTGAGGCTTCCTGTGTCCCTCAGTTCATGGTGGAAATAGTGGTCAGTGTGCAGAAATGCCCCTGGGTTTGCTCTGTCTAAAGCCCTGGGGTTTAATCCACCCTGCTGGGCTCTGGGTCTGCTTCTGAAGGAGCTGTGAAACTAAGAGCACTGGATTGTCACTTGGCATAAATTTGCTGCCTGGGTGCTTGTGTGTGTCATTTCTGGGGATTTTTGAAGTGCAGAAATCTGAATGATGTGGAAAAGCAGTGGGACGCTAAGAAGAGCTGTGCCTGGTGCTGTGCTTGGTCTCAGGAGTGACTTACCTTGGCAGACCTCTCTTCCATGTTTGCACATACAAATAAAACATGTGACTCAAAGTGGTCCTACCTGGACTGGACTTTATGGCTCAGTGGTGGGAGAGACTAAAATATTCATACAGTGAATATACAATGTGAAATGTCAGAGACAGTGCAAGAAATTCACTGTGCTGAATAGCTGGTGAGTGCTCTGATCCTCACTGGGTATTCAACAGAGGTGTAACAGGAGAAAAAAATCTGCCCCTTAGGAGCTTCCTGTCTAAGTATGACCTCTCCAGTCTGTTCACTGAATAATTTAAGCTGGGAAGGATGTCTGGAGTTCATCTGGTCCAGCTGCCTTCTCGGGGCATGGGTTGCAGGCTCCAAGTTGCCTCTGCTGCTCAGAGCACTGTCCCAGCTCTGGGACTGGCATCCCCCACTGTAGTGAGCTTTGCCTCGAGGTGTGTGCCTCCTGCATTTGGCTCCCCCTCCCCTCTCCTGATCTCTCTTTATTAGTCCTGCTGTTTTTCTGCCTTGGTGTGTTGCAGTTTTCAAAGATGCCTTCTCCATAAGTTCTGATTCATGCACAGCGTTGCAGGGCTGATATGAGGTGATTTGCTATTGATTTAACTGGTGCCATTCACGTGCATGAATTTTGCTGTTCAACTTATTGAATTAACTTGGGTCAGTAAGTTTACAGGGGGCACCAGTTACACCAATAGAACCAGCTTGAAATGATTACCCAATGCCACGTGCAGAATACACGAGTTAACAAAAATGATTTAGGGCATATAGGGCTCATGGGGTATAGTAATGTCCAACTGCACATAACTGTGAAATATTAAGCTTCGTCCTGGCGTCGTTAAATGTGATGAATCTCTGCCTCTGACACCATCCTCCAGTGAGCAATGCCTCCAACAGGCATGACTCTAATGCAGAAGTGTTTGATATTTGAGGTGATGTATGAACATTTGGAATGTTGTCTGCTTTGTGGAGTGCATTTCCTACCTTGGGGCTGCCCAGAATTTCCTCAAACACAGCCTCCCTGTGCTTGTTCTCAGCATTGGGATGTTTGTGTTTTCCATTCCACATTCTTCATTAATGATGTACACAAGTGTCAGCAGAGCCTTCTATCGTGTTTGTTATTTCTTGCAGTCATTGACACAGAGACATGTGTGATAAAGACTCATCAAAGTCATCATTACTCTACAGTTATCTGCACTGAACTGTCTGGTTTGTCTGCAAACCTCTCTTTGATCTGAGCCTGTTCCTGGCTATGTGCCTCATTATTTACTTTCCTGTAGCACTCCCTTCTGAAGAGCACACTTCTCCTCTTCTGTTTAATTCATGATCAAAATATATTAGTGTTCATATTTGTCTCCCTTTCTAGCTCAGTATGCATAACTGTAACAAAACCCACCCAGCTTCCCACTGCTGCCACTCTTCTTGATCTCAGGCTCAGGTGCCTCACAACTCATGCTGTTCCCAGCCCCAAGTCAGCTGTTGTGGAGTGACTCTGGGTCTGTCTTGGCTTGTCACTGGAGGGACTTTGATCACAGCTAGGTAGGAGAAAAACCTGGACTCGTGGTTTCCTCCTGGCACAGCACAGAATCTATGCAATGAATTTTATTTCATGCATAGATGTGTTTTGCTGGGGAAATCTGACAAAGAAACCAGCAGCAACTTGATTTGTTACATTTACTTGTGTTGCAAGAAATATGTTGGAATATATATGTATCTCTTGGGGGAAAGGGAGTAATAAGGTGCAAGTAAAGCAACTGTACCCCTGTACTTGGCACTGATGAGGCTGCACTTTGAATCCTGGGTTCAGTTTTGGGCCCCTCAGTACAGGAAAGACATTGAGGTGCTGGAGTGTGTCCAGAGAAGGGCAATGGAGCTTGGGAACAATCTGGAGCACAAGTCTGATGAGGAGTGACAGTTCAGTGCATCTCCTCACCTGCTATTGTGAGTGCAGTCAGCACTTTGCGGGTTTCATGCGTTTTTGTGTGTAGGAAGGAGCAGAGAATTGTGGGGAGGCACAAGAAGATAACATTGTTCATCATCACAGAGATTGGGAGCTGTGTGTTCAGTGGCAGTTTGGCACACCAGTGAGTTGGTTACACAAGGTTGTGAATTTCACTATCATTTTCTGCAATGAAAATAGAGGCTTTTAAGATAAGGGATGTAGGCAAATGATTGAAAGAAATTCCATTAATTATGTAACACATCTTTTTTGGTGGTCTGAGACTTTGGTTACTGGTACTCCCATCCCCTCCTCTTTTATCCCAGTTTGCAGGTAGATGGAGGTGTGGTTGTAGTTTATCCATTTTGAAAGATTAAAAAAATCCCCCAAATTTATGTTGTCTAACTACCGTAGGCTGCAAATAAATGCAGCAACTGGTTGGGTGCTGTTGAATGCTGCGATGATTACAGAGCATTAAATGACATTTGAGATAAAATCCCTTATGAACACACAACGGCTGTCAAGGTCAGGGTTTAGCAAAGCTTGTCATTCCCATGGCTTAAAATGCAGATTGCATACCAAGTCCCAAATGGCCTCCTAACAGTGCTGAAGCTTTTTGCAGCCTGCAATGGCACAGAAGTTTGAGCATTTCTCCTGAAAATAGCGAACTGTTCATGGAGTCAGGTGCTGTTGTGAATTTAGCTGTGAAAAAGATCATTGAAATCCATTTGGACACTTGAGAGCTTATTGGTTAACAGGAGTGGTAGCTTTCTTACAGCAATTGGTGTGCTCTTAAAGGAAAGGCCTTGCTCCCAGTTTTATACAATTAATGAAGGAAACGGATTGAGGTTTTTATTATTTTTTTTATTCCCCCCCCAAAGCTAAAGCTTATCCTGGGTAACTGCAGGGAGAGGCTTGAAAATCCAACCCAGTCTTGCCTTAGAGTCTGGAGACAAATAAAATGACTCTGCCTTGTTTTTATTAAATGGCCCCATTTTTTAGCCTAATGGCTTTTCTTTTTTACTGCTTTGCATGGGCACACAGTGAGCGCAGGCTTTGGTGACCATAAACCCTCCACTGCAGAACAACATTCCTGTCTGTCCCAAACCCTGCTCTTCTCTGCGCTGCTTTTCCTGCTGTTACATTTGCATTGATCTTGTCACAGCTGAGCAAGGTTTCAACCTGCCTTGCCTGTACCTTTCCTCCTCCAGGGACCATCCACTGTGTGAGGGGATCCAAGGGGTGATGGTGGTGGGCTCTGCTCTGAGGAGGACCCCAGACTCTTCCTTGCCTCATTGTCTTACCTTGCTGAGCCTGTTGCCAAATTTCCTTGCATCATGGGATGTAATGACATTTGGTGAGTGGAGGGATGGACAGATGTGTACCACTGTGTGCCCCTTCAAGTGCTCTGACAGCTCCTGGGAGCACTGCAGCCTTCCCTTCCCACCACTGGCTCCAGCTCAGTGCTGGCACATCGAAGTGGCAGCAGTCGGGAGGCACGTGCTTTATAACTCGGTTTATCCAGGCTGAAGGGGATTGTGCTGCTTCTACTGTCACTTTGACGGATGCTTGCACTTCACAGGCTGAAGGGACTTGCTGTAGTTACATTTTGACTGAGGTATTGCATAAAAAGGATTAAAATAATAGGAAAATCCCAATAGCAGAGCCTGCCAGGGACTGTAGGGCTGGCGGAGGTGTGTGAAGGATTCGGCAGTCCTGGGCAGCGTTTTCTCTCTGGATAGCCATTACTAATTTTAAACAGGGACTGCAGGCACTCACTTTGCTGTTTCTGCTGTTGAAGTCATGCTTCCTGCTCAGGCTGCTTAATTACAGAGGGTTTGTTCAAGTCTGTTTGAAATTTTTTTTGACTAGCGGGTATGAAATGGAATTGGATCTCTCTAGAGCATTGAGGTTGGTCAGAGTAGAAAGAGGGGAAAGTTACTTTAAAGTGGAATAATTCTTGGAAAACTTGCATCAAACTTTGCCTGGTTTTATACCCAAAGTACTGCTTATGCTGGTGTTCATGTGGCTGGTGTAAGGGAGCCTGTAATTTGGGCTGCAGCTATTCACAGACAAGGCAGCAAGCTGAACTGCTAGCCAGATGCCAGCTAAGTCAGACAGCATCCTCCTCTTCCTCCCCTTATTTTTGTATCATGGAGCTGTCTGTGTTTGGCTTTCTTGAATAATAACTGTTGAGAAGGGAAAACCTGCCCCACTAATCTTGAGCTTAAAATAATAGAATATTTGTTTCAAGGTTGTTGTTCAAATTTTGCTTCACAGCTTCTGTCTTGTGCCCTGTGCTGCTCAGTGGTTATGGGGCTGTGCTGGTCCAAAATCACAACTTCCCTTAAAAATAAAAAAAAGAACTTCATTTCAGCAGCATAAGAGGCTGAAAGCTTTTCAAACCAGAGCACCATTTCCTTCTTGGCATTGTTGGGAAAAATTGATGCAAGAGACCAAAATTAGGGAGGGGAAATGATAAAATGCCTTTTTTTTTTTCCTTTTTTTGAGTGACTTTAAAATATTCCCTTCCTGCAGATGGCTGGTTGTGCTGGAATGCCCCATATGTGGCATCATGTGTGCACAGTTACACATTTTGTCTTGATAAGTTCGACGCATTTCTGTAGCTGTTTGTCAATCATCAGCTTCAGCCCCCATCCAAAGAGCCAGGGTTGTTCATCCTTAATAACATTTTATATCCTCTTTCTTCTCAGCTGAATGACAGATATGAGCATATTCCTTTGGAGGGTGGTGTTGGGTGTTAGTACATGGTGAAGAGCAGTTGCTGAGCTAGTCTGTTCGTCATTAAACTCAGTGAGAAAAAGACATGTCTAATCTGATAATGGAGAACACAGAGGCAATGCTGGCAGCCAAACGTTCATTTTAGCCCTAAATCCTTTGTTTCCTAATAGGAAAACACATCTGAAGTGTGAAAATACTTTGGAGAGGATCCGTCAGTGGGAACTCGCGGGGTCTGGTAACTCAACACATGCGGTTTATTGGACTGAATGAGCTGTACTCCTGTTTTGTGCATTATATAAGTGAAGAAAGCATGTTTTCTTTCTGAATAATTCTTCCTTGTGGATGTCTGGGACAGCTATTCTGTCTTGCCTTGTTTGCCTGTTGGTATTAGAGGTGGGGTCCTGGGGGTCCGCTGAAAGAAGCCTTATAACGGACAAGGTGGATTTTGGGGCTGCATTACAACTCCTGTTGCTTCTAATGTGGCAGATTTGGGTGACTAACCATCCAACAAACCCATCTGTTTGGGATTTAGAGGAAATATAGGAAAAGCAGGAAAATGCCTGCTCTGTCAGTAGTATAGCATTAGAGCACACAGTGGGAACAGTTCTAGTCCATCAGCTGCAAAAATGATCTCCATCAGTAAATACCACTTTTCTGCATGCAGGATCTGTTTCACTCTTCATGCATGTGCCTGAATTAAGAATTATGCTATTAAACTAGCTGTGAGCAGATTGGTGTGTGCAGACAGGAGTGAAGATTGTTCATGCCTTAATCTGCAAAGGATGCAAAGGGAGGAAAGTTCCCTTTCTCCAGGCACAACTGGATTTTGGCTCTTTGGACTCAGTTGTCTGTTGGGACTACTGGCCAAAAGTTAGTAACCCTCATAAAAGTTTCTGGTACAGCTCCTGCTCAAAGCAGAGGAAACGAGGCTGGTGAAAGGACTTGAGCACATGAGGAGAGGCTGAGGGAGCTGGGGTTATTCAGCCTGGAGAAGAAGAGGCTCAGGGGAGACCTTATCACCCTCTACAACTCCCTGACAGGAGGTTGGAGTCAGGTGGGGGTTGGTCTCTACTCCCAGGCAACCAGCAGCGGGACAAGAGGGCACAGACTCAAGCTCTGTCAGGGGAGGTTTAGACTGGATATTGGGAAGAGATTTTTTATGGAGAGAGTGATCAGACATTGGAATGGGCTGCCCAGGGAGGTGGTGGATTCACCACCCCTGGAGGTTTTTAAGATGAGACTGGATGTGGCACTTAGTGCCATGGTCTAGTAATGATGGTAGGGTTGGACTTGATGATCTTGGAGGTCTCTTCCAATCAGACTTATTCTATGATTCTATGAAACACTTATCAGTTGCAATCACAGATCACAGAGCTCCTGCTGCTGGTCCTTCCCCTTGCTCTCCCCTGCCCTGTGCCCAGTCGTAGACATTGCTGTCTTCCTCTCCTGTTGTCCTCACCTCTTTGTTGAAGGCAATTTGGCACATCTTGATGGTTTTTGTTCCTGGTCCTTTGCTAACCTGAAGGTATCTCAGGGCTGAGGACAGAGTGTGGGTACCATGGGGACAGATGTGCTCCACAGCACAAAAGAGGTCAGAAATTGTTTAAAAATTAAAACAAAAATGAAAAAAAAATTGCCCCAACATGAAAAGTAACGGGCTAATTATTGCTGGCTTGCTGCTTTACTCCATTCCTTTCAGTCCCTTGGTGCTCTCGAGCAGCCTGGGGACTGTTTCAATGTTGTGCCCCATTTCTGTTGCTCCTACCAGCTGCAGGACAGAGAGCTTTGGGCACAGCACTTGTCCCTGGAGCTGGGATAGCTGCCACATTCCTATAGCAGTTAAATACTCTATCGAGAGTTATTAGCTTGTTTGCCTGAAGGTCCCTTCTGTGGCCAGAAGGGTATAAAGACCTTTTTGTACAAAACTGCTGGGTTGCCATTTGATCCATGAACTCCTTGTGGGGAGATGAGGAAGAGATTACTGCCAAAGTCAGGTTTCCAGCATTTCTCTTAGCAGCTTATTAGCCCTGGGCACTCTTTGGCAGGTAGGTGTTAAAATCACCCTGGCATCTCTCCTGGAAGACTGCAAAACTTTCAGTTTTTAGTGCAGTAGATCTGCAGTTGCCATCCTGCAGTGTTGGATCACCATCCTGTTCACAAAGTCCTGACAACGATGCGGGTGAGTGGTGCCTCAGACCTGTGGCAATACAGGAGCCAGACTTTTCCTCCTTTTATTTTTTTGGCAGAGCATAAAAGATGCCCTGCTTTTGTATTCCCTATGGCAGAATCTTCAACATTGTTTCTGAATTGGGCCTTGGGAGAGCTACAGAAACAGCAAGGGGCAGGGACAGGCACAGAGGTGAGTGGTCCTGAACATGAGTCAGGTGGATGTTTCCTTTACCTGCAAGGCAGAAACAGGGTGTGGAGTGGAGAAGGATGCAACTGAGAAGCATCCAGCAGATCTTCCTGCAGGAGGCAGGAAGGATGATTTCTGGCCTCTCCTGCGCTGATGTTGGCAGCCACAGATGCCCTGTGATCGATGGGGTGGCTGCTTGGGTTGGCAGTTGGGTTTTGAGTTTAATGGGCTGATGTCCTGGAGAGGAGATCAAGGATGTATCTGAGACCTGGCTCAGCCTCAGGCAGCTGTCCCCACTTGCACTTTGTGCCTTCCACACCAGGGGATTTTTGTATTATCAGGCAGCCAGGATTCTTGCAAAATGCTATTAGTTGTTTTAATGGTATTTTATTAGTTAATAAATTACTTCAGCTGTAATTTTTATCTGTAATACTTTGGCATGGGGGTGCCTGGGGAGGAAAGGAAGAATCCAGAAAACATGTGAAAGCTTTTAATAAACCATCAACCCTTCCTGCAGTGCAGCCCTGTGGGAATTAACTGCTCTGTGCACGAGTGAATGCTCCTCAGCTTCTGTGGGTGGCACTGCTTTGCCCTCAGCTGGCATGGCAGATGCTTGACTGCTGTCTTGAATGCAGTAAATGTGGCGTAGCTCATTTTTTTGGTGTTTGGAGCAGTAGTTCCAGAAGCTGGACAAATCCATTAAAATATAATGGGCTCAAGCATGTCACTAAAGCCTTGCATGGTGCTGGACTGGGGTAAACTCCTTCCTTGTCCAGGCAAATCACAGAATCAAAGAATTTTAGGAGCAGGAACGGCCCCTACAGATCATCTAGTCCCAATCCCTGCCATGGGCAGGGACACCTCCCAACTAGACCAGGCTGCTCAAGGCTTCATCCAACCTGGCTTTGAACACTGCCAGGGTTGGGACATCCACCACTTCCCTGGGCAACCTGTGCCAGTGTCTCACCACCCTCACAAGAAAAAACTTTTTTCTAATATCTAACCTAAACTTCCCCTCCTTCAGTTTGAATCCATTACTCTTTGTCCTATCGTTGCAGTTCCTAACAAAGAGTCCCTCTCTGACTCCCTTGTAGGCCCTTCAGATATTGAAAAGTTGCTATTAGGTCTCCATGAAGTGTTCTCTTCTCTAGGCTGAACAGCCCCAACTTCCTCAGCCTGTCCTCATAGGGGAGATGCTCCAGTCCTCTTACCAACTTCTTGGCCTCCTCTGGACTTGCTCCAACAGTTCCGTGTCCCTCTTATGTTGAGGACACCAGAACTGCATGCAGTATTCCTGGTGGGGAATCATTCCAGATGATGCCAGAGCTCCTATATGTGCCAGGCTGAGATGTCTTGTGTTGCTGGTGTGTGCACACTCAGTTCTTGTGCCTCTCAGCAGAGGTTTAACAACCATCAGCACTGAGTTTGCAAGCAGAGGAGCCCAAGATAGTGTGCTCTGCATGCAAGGTGAACCCCAGAACCTGGGACAGAGCCTTCATCCCCAGCACAGGTTCCACCCAAGCCGTTTGATGTAGTTGTTGGGGCTGTGGCACTTGCTGTATCTCTCTGCTGCTGCATTCATGAGATATGCTCTGCCATTTTCCAAGGAAAGATTTATTCAAGGCTGACTTTTTATATCTTTTTTTTTTTTCTTTTCTGATGGGGAGAAATTAATTACCACCTCTGTTCCTGTTGCTGCCCTGCAGATCAGAAATAACCAGGAACTTCTTAGTGTTGGAGCAGCTTTCAAAACCAGTGTTTCTAAATGTCAAGTTAACGTGCTCTGGGAACAATGCGACTCAAGGACTCGGTTTGAACATCAAATTGCATCTGCTGTCACAAGGACTTGTGGGATTCTCTGAGGCAAACACTGTGAGGAGATTTGGAGTTTATTTCAATTTTTATTCAGTCTTTCTTCTAAAAATAAAGTTTTATTTTTCTCATGCCTGTCCTCGCCACAAATGCAGCCCAAACCTGTCTGAGATGGCAGATTAAAAATGAAACCCTCATGAATGAGAAATGCAGTCTGCATTTTTTATGATGGAGGAAAAAGTAAACCCATTTAAAAATGTGCATATTTTAAAAAAAGTAAATGACTAAGTAGGTGAGATGTAGGTATCAATAAATATTTATTCCAAAGAAGTAATCTCTCAACAGAATTGGAAATTGTCTTGTCCTTTTACGCAATTAAAAATCAATGTTTGTTTTTCAGAGTGGAAGTAACATTTTTCCAGTTGCTCTTGGAGCGTGGCCACTGTTGAGTGAAAAGTTTCACCGCTACATGGCATTCTTTTCAGAGTAATTGCACTGAAAGGACAGGCTGATTTATAGGATGGGTTGTAATGATCTTGAAATGAAGGGGAGGAAAAGCCCCCCCATGTTAGCCCAAATGCTATGTAAGGTATAGTGAAATTGTTCTCTGAAAAGGAGGTTGGAAATAGGGGTCTGTAATCTCCAGGTGCACTGCGGCTGGGTCACAGCTGCCCAAGGTAGGGAATTTTTTGTGGAGGCTTATAAAATTGAGATAAATAATATATTCAAATGAGAATTATTTTATAGACCAGTTAAACCAGATAAACCAATTAAAGCTCTGTCAACATGTGAACTCAGATTTGTGATCTCCAATGGAGCTGATCACTACACAACTAGCTTAAGGATCGCCAGTATTGGAGGACTCCATTCCTGCCAGGGTGGGTGCAACTGCCACAGGACCTTAGGGACATGGCCAATCTCTGTGTTCCTAGGGTTTTGGGGAAGGTTGTCAGTGCCTGCTGAAGCTAGCCCTGGTTTCCCATTTGTCTTTGGAAATCTTGTTGTTGCACACTGTGGTATGTAAAATGGGACAAGGAACAGAACGATGATGACTGTGTTGAGCTGTGCAATGCTGGTTGACCTGTTGTACGTATGCTTGGGTGGGAATATTGTGCAGTGGGACCACTGGATCCTGTGTGCCCGAGCGGACCCTGCTGCACTGGCTGTTGGTGCAGTGAGTGTTCCCCACCCCTCTCCAGTGATCCTGGTCGTGTCACCTAGGTGCCCTTTCTGCAGTGGTCAGCACTGTGTGCAAGCTCACTGTGTCCAAACAACCGCACCGCTTAGGAGGGGGCATTGAATGTTGTGGGAATAA
>NW_008686426.1:48198-54300 GCF_000695815.1 Acanthisitta chloris
GATTTGTGTCGCCTTGTGAACTCTCTGCCTGTGCACACACTTGGCTCAGTGGTGCTTTTACACTGCCTGCTCTAAATGCATTTTAAAGAGCTGAGGAATGCACACGCAGCAAGGTCATATAAATTAATAATTATCCAAGCGCTTTTGCCCTTTTCTGCCTCCAGAAAAGAACTGAGGAGGGAGAAAACTTTAAACTGCCTTTTTTTCTCTTCCTTTTTACTTTTTCACTCTCCCAAACTATTTTTCAGGGCTGGTCCCAGGCACTGTTGTTTCAGCCACAGCCCTGGGCCGATTTTACTTTGTCACTTCACTGTCATATTGCCTATGCTTGAGCCAGTGTGTGAATTTTCATTTCCAACTGTGTTTGGGTTTGTAATTCATACAGTGCAAATGGATTAATCACAAGCCTTGCAGAACTTGTAATTATCAAAACTTGGAGTACAGAAGAGGTATAAATCATGACAGTGCTGCTTTCCAGCTGCCAATTAAGAATGGGAATTTAAGCTGCCTGACCGTGGAGGGTTTAGGTTGGGAAGTTTCTGTGTCTCGCACAAGAGTTAATGAAGAAAGTGCTTGCTCATAACTTCTCATTAAGCAACGACTGGATTTATGAAATGCTGGCACTACTGAAATAATTAGGAGTTTTCTATTATTGATGAGTTGGACTCTTAAAAGAGAGATGCATTATCTCAAAAGAGCCTCAATGCCAAAGCCTGTGGTGGTGCTCCATGCAGTGGCTGGACCGTGTGGAGCCTGCTGGGCTGTGCAGGGTGCTGGGGAGAGGAGCAAATCCTCAGGTGGGGCTCTCCTGCTGCCAGGGTGTGTGGTCCTGTATGTGATGCAGGGTCAGGCTAGCTGGTACGGAGTGGGGAGCAGGATGTAAACAAGTGCTTGTCTGCTCTCCCTCCTCCTTGGTCACCTTGGGGTGATGCCAGGGTGCAGGGGTGTGAAGGTGGCATCATGCACCTTCACCACTCCCTCTGGGCTGTCCAGTGGAGAAGTGTTGAATGCAAGCAGATGAGCTAGAAGGGGTATGCAATGCTGTTTGCTGCTTTTTTTGCCCCGTTCTGTGGTGATGTGCTGGCAGTACCTAGCACACCAGGGACCCTGTGCCAGCACCTGCTGCTCTGGGTGCTGCTGAAGCTGTGGCCACGGAGCAGATATCAGAACCATGAGTGTTGCTGACTTTGTTAGTACCAAACCAGAGTCTCTGGCCTTGCAGCAGTGGAGTTGGTCTTGCACACTCTCCGGGGAAGCCTCAGCCTTCAGGCTTCAAGGGCTGGCAAGGCAGTGTGGTGGCTGATGGAGCCAGGCAGCCCTGGGTTCTCCATCACGATTCCCAGGGACTGTGGGGACGTTAGGCAACCTTGTAAGCCTGTTGTAATTTTAAAGCGTTTTGATAATGTTCCCCTCAGCTTTAATGTTACATATCCCTGCGTATGTTCCTCAGTAATTGAAAGGGATATCGGGCAAATTTGATCTGTCTGGCTTTGACTTATGCTGTCCTTATCTTGGCCTTCGTGTCATTAAGAAAAAAATTGGTATTGATCTGAGACTATACCACTACATTGTGCTGCAATTTTTCTTCCTTGCTAGTAGAATATAAATCGATAAAAGGCAGCTGCTTGCGACGTGGGGCAGATATGGTGCTGTCATTTATATATTGTAAATCCAATGATAGCTGATCAAATCAGTGCGTCTGCTGTTCCAAACCTGACATGATTGAATTGTCAATAAAAAAGATTTTACAGTAAGGGAAGGACTGCTGGCGGTGTAAATGCCTGGAAGCCTCACTAAGTTTGATACAAAATGAAGCAATAAGGTAGGCTATTATTATATAATTCCAGCAGCCAAAATATTTGGATGCCTGTGTTCTCACATGGAACTAGATGTGGATGGGGGAAACCTTTCATTGCAACTTGTTTGAAAAAGAGTTATTCTGAGACTGAGGAATATGGATGGCTTCTTCTGAAATGAAGATAGCTTCTATGTTGGTGAGGACTAATAGGAATTGTGTAGGAATTGTTTGAACTGGAGATGTGCAGTTTCAGTGCATTAGGAGGAAGGTTATCAGTGTTTCTGTCTGCTCGGAAACAAATGGTGCAGGAAGGAGTGTGACTGATAGGATGCTAAGAAGAGACTGGCTCTGCTTGTATGTGAGGTCTCCATGAACATGAGACCAGAATATGGAGCACATTTTTTCCTGGACTGCAAAACCAACTGTTTTATGATAAACATGTTAATGAGCCTTTTCTTGGGAATTAGACTGGAAGGTTCTGCAGCTGGTGCAAGGTGATACTGAACTGTTTGAATGCTGATGGAGTTTGCTGCTGTAACTTCCCCAAGTCAAATCAATTTCTGCTACTCAAAGGCCTCAATGGACTATGTCTCTGCCCAGCTGGACGAGACCTGGCAGCAGGCAGAGGGGCTGGTATGTATCTGCTCCCCAGCATCTAGCAAAGTGTGCTGGAGTGCAGATGGAGGAGAAGGTGACTCAGGGAAGCATGTGGAAATACACAGTGAAAGCCAGGAAAATGTACCTTGCCAAGCTCCAGAAAGACCCTGCACATTCAGAGCACGTGAAACTCTTGGACACAACCCCATGTAGTGTCTTTTTGTGACACTGTTTGGTGAATGTAGCCAGGTCAAGTGAGGCCGTGAGATGATCCTGTAAAGTCTTGGCTGGATCCTGAAGGTACCTGTGTAGATGATCCTCTGTGAGAATGGGTTTGCATTCAGCAATGTGGTATTTTAAATTTGTGTGTTCTCTTTGAATAAGTTTGCCAAAATTAAATTACCAGTAGTAGAAGAATGTGATGAGTTTTCTTTGCTCTATAGATGAGCTTGCACCAAATGCTTCATGATGCCAAAGGTTTCTGATGTTAAGAATGAAGGGAGCACTCCTTAGCTGTTGCAGGTACTTGTGGGAAATGCAGTCTCGCTGCAGTGCTCACCAGGGAGGAGTGGGTGGGCAGGAGCTCAGGTGAGAGGGTGAGTGCTGGCTCACACTGGGCAGCTCTGTGTCCCTGTGATGTTGGTTGCCCTGTGCAACTCCTTAGAGACCTTCCCCAGAATCAGCTGGAGGAGACTCCATCCTCCGCCTTGCATTTCTGTTCCCTTTTTCTCTACTCACTTGTTACTCTTGGGCCTTGCTGATGGCCAGTAGCTTTTTAAGGCTATGCTAACTCAATTGCTTGTGATTGACTGTGTTCTTAATCTCTTTATTGTTTTTCACCAATTTAGCTAAACCCTAAATCCATTAGGTACTCTCAGATTGCTTTACAAGCGTCCAGGGGAGGTGTTTGCAATAAATTCAGCCTAAGTCTCTCTGCAGTCAGGGTTTTAGAACTTCAGGCCTGGACTGGAAGAAGAGTGGAATGATGCATGAGTAGCTTCGCATGGGAATGTGAAGAGTGGGAAGCAGTTTAGCCTCTGCTTGCTTACTTTTCTTCTAACATCTAGTTGATGTTACTGTCTAGGTCACTTGATGGAGAGAAAAACTTTGAGAGCAGATGCATGTGCTAAGAAACTAGTAGTGGGCACTCCCAGTCCCTGTCCACAAAACCCAGTGAGGAGTGGAAGTGATGTTCTGTTTGAGGCAAACTTCAGTTCTGAAGGTGGCAAAGCTCCGAGAGGAGCCCTCAACACTTCCTGTAATTCTTTTTTTTCTTCCCTTTTTTCCCTGCTATATGAAGGCCAATGTACTGGCATTGCTAAACACGAACCTGTCACTTGCTAACTCGTGTTTTTTTCCCTGTCTAGTTTGCATTGCTTTCATGCTGCTTAACCCAACAGGAATGCTTTGTTTAGGACAGGAACCGTAGCTAAGAATTCATTCAGGAGCAAAGGAAATGAGCTTTTTCTCCCTAATTTTCCTTTCCCAGCTCTGGAAGCCAGCAGTGGAATGTGGCTGGTTCAGGGGGTGCCATCACACCCGTGTTGGAGCCCCAGACCCCACGGGGGGCGTTGGGGCTGCGCCGCGCTGGCTCCGGTGCCTCTCAGCCCGCAGGGAGAGCGCGTCTGAATTTCCAGTGCTGCATCTGGGAGGAATCATTTGTGGTTTGTGGCTGTTTGAAATCGCATCTTGTGCTTATATGCTGCTTGTTAGGTCCGGGGGGATAAATTGCATGTCAGCCTGGGAAATGGGTTAGGGTAAGATGCCCATGTTTTAAAACTGGTGGGTTTTGTTAATGTGCAAAGGCACAGGCTGGGACTCCCTCAAGTCAGGGTAGGGTTGCACTGATGTTCTAGAAAGAAGAGGAGAAATGTTCAGGGTTTTGTGACACCATGTCTTGTGCTAGTCAGTCTTTGGGAGATTTAGGTAAGTTTTTGTGTTAGTGTGGAGCTAAAGTTATGATGGAACACGAGTGTCTTCATAGGAAAGATGAATTTGCAAAATGTTTTGCTGTCTCACTTGAGTGAAAGCATGTGGTTTTCAGTTCCCGTAGCCTCAGGGCATTACGAAATTGTGATTAAAGTCCTAAGAACAATGTGATCGGCATTAAAATTGTTAAGTTTGAAAAATGATACATTGTGAGGTTTTCCTTAATTTGCTTTTCTTGTTTTCCAGCGCTACAGATCACAGTTTCAAGCTTTTTCCCACAGCAGCAAGGGCTGGATTGTTTTGGTTTTTAATTTTAAACCAAGGTCTTTATGTAATCCCCTCTGTCCAAAGCTGAGGCTTCAGGAAAACAACAGATTGTGCAAGCTGTGAGAGCAATTCCAGTGGTTGGGAATAGATTCAGCCTCTGTCAAAGGTGAAGCTTTGCTACAAATATCACTTATTGAAGTGGGGACTGTGCTGGTTGGAATCCAGGTGGTATTTACATCCCTAAGATGATATGGTATGAAAACATTTACCTTGCAAAGAGAAGCTTTCTTGTTATAGATTTGTTTAATATGTGTCTCTATTGGATGTTTTTGGTGGAGAAAAATACTCTAGACTGTATATACAAATTGGGTGATAATTTAGATAGTGCTTCCCATAGTGATGGGAACTCGGAAGCACAGCGGAGATGTAGATGACACTCACAGCATTTCCTATTGTTACCCTTTTTTTTAAGTTGTGGCCTGTATACCTGGATGGTTAATGCATTCATGTGCAATTAAAAACACCCAGTGCAGACTTCATGGAGACTGCACATAAAACACAGAGGCTTAGGAGGGTATTTGGGATTCATCCGGGTGAACGGAACACAGAGGATCTTTGGTTTGACTTGTGTCTAAGTGGTCTTTGTTTAACCGATAGCTGCTAACTTTGTTTAACCGATAACACATGTTGTGCTGTTACTGGTGTTGACCTTTTTTCAGTTAAACTGGCTTAAAATGAAAGTGTTTATGGGGAGATTCTGCAGCCTTGGCGTCCATGGACCCTTTGTCTGGGCCGAGGGGGGTTTGGTGTCTGGGGGCAGTTAGCAGAGAGCTGCATGTTTGCAGATTTTAATGGCTCTTGCTCCAGACAGCTTTTAACATACTCCCTGCACAGCCACCCTGGGTAGGAACTGCTTTTTCCATTGCCAGTTTGGGTTTTGTCACTGTGGTTTTATTACCCTTTAAGTTTCTTGGGCATGTAAAATGCCATCAAATTGGTAACAGAAGGAGGATGGAGGTTGGCAGTGCTACCTCAGGCTTAGCAATAGCAGAGCAGGCTTCTGTGTGTGAGGGGAAGTGAAAGGAGTGCTTTGTGCCCCACTGTGTAGGCTTTAGAGAAAGGCTGAGCCCATGTCTGCTTTGAACCACTGCTTCTGGACATCAGGAGAAGCTTTTCCAAAGTCTGTCACAGTGAAGGGACCACGTCTGGGGAGAAGTATCAGCAGCAGAGTGAGTCCATCCCGTCTGATCGCTGGCAGTGTTTTCACTCAGCCTCTGAGAGCCTGCTGAGAGCCTGTCTCAGTGCTGGCAATGCTGTTAGCTTCACTCACCTACTTTCCCCAGCTGCCCTGAAGTCACAGGGAAACTGTGAAGTGTTTGTAATGGAAAAGCACATGGGAAGGGTGAGCAGTGTTGCAATGTCAATATGGTCAAGTGTTTTTCAGGATGACTTTTGAGGGTGCAGGGATGTGGTAGGGCATTGTTGCTCCTCTGCTGGCCCCAGCTCTTTCC
>NW_008686426.1:54319-72169 GCF_000695815.1 Acanthisitta chloris
TAGAGAGTGTGAGTTTCACCCCATGGGCTCAGGGCACCCCTAGGTGGAGGGATATAGACTGCCCATCAGCTGGGGCAGAGCTACCCTGGTGCTTTATCCTTTTTCTCCTGGCTCAGGGTGAGGCTGTTCTAGGGGACCTTCAGGAAGGTCCTTGGGTCTTGTGTGAAAAGCTTTGGAGAAAAGCAAGGACACATGTACAAGAATGCTATTTACTTCAAAATGTATTTTGATGTAAATATGGGATGTTGTCTGCAAAGAGGATGCTCACCCATCTTGTCCATGTTGAGAACCAAATTTTTTCCTAGTGCCAGACACAGGCATACAGGTCTCCCTATCTCTCTTTCCAAAGCTCTTGTCCATGCCATGGCACTGCATGCCACTCAAGCTTAGCTGTGACTTGGGTGAGGGAGGTTTGAACACATATCATAGAATCATTAAGGCTGGAAAAGACCTCTGTGACCATGGAGTCCAACTGTTAACCCAGCACTGCTGTGTTCACCACTAAACCATGTCTCCAAGTGTCACCTCCATGCACCTTTTGAACACTTCAGAGACTCTGATTCCACCACTTCTCTGGGCAGCCTGTTCCAATGCCTGACAACCCTTTTGGCGAAGAAATTTTTCTTAATGTCTAATCTAACCCTCCCCTGGCACAACTTGAGGCCATTTTTGGACTTTCTGCTACCCTGTAGGTCAGTTGAAAATAGCAAGGTTGTGTGGACTTCCAGAGACATGATGGGGATGTGGGCGTAACTCTGGGTTGCCAGCGTTTAATTCCTTTCCTCTTCCCTCCATCCCTGTCATGTTGTTCGTGTGGGAGGCTGTGCACTGGCTGAGCCATGGTGGATGCTGGTGATCTGGGATCTCCCCTTTGCCAGTGCCTGCAGAGAACAAGCAGCAAATGATCAATTCAGTGAGTGGAAAATGGGCTGGCTCTGCTTTCCCTCTCTAGAGGCTGTTAAAGCTCCCACTACTGTGTTACCAAGAAGGATCCGTTTCTGACATGTCTGAGCCAGTCAGTTAAGCACAGACCTCACAGGAAATGAATTTTTGATTCTTGACAAGAAGTCAATGAAGAATGGCTTTCCAAGGGTAACTTTTCTTTCTGACAGGAGCAGTGGTGAGCTTGGGGTAGGGGAAGGCAGTTGTCTTTGGATCAGAATTCCTTGTATTTGAACCTGAGCTCTTTTCCCCCCTGTTTTTTCTTCATGGATATAAAAAATCAGGTGTTGATTCCCAGAGCAACTGAATAATCGTACCTAAATTGTTATAACCTCTCAAATATGTCAGTGCCTCCACTGGAAGAGGAGAATATGGATGGAAGTTGAAGCAATGCTAAGGTTTAGAAGAAGGTGATGCCTTTTCTTATTCAGCAGAGTGTTTCTGTTGAGGGAGGTGTGCAAGTACTTCCTCAGGGGCTCACTAACACATTAAATACCTGGATAGGAACAGGACATGGTGCAGTACATCTTTGAAATGACCCTCATGGGCTCTGCCCTCCCTGTCCAGCAATAAACTAATTCTCAGGACTAATGGTAAAATTCCGCAAGGCATGAATTCCCAACTTCAATAGATTTACACTAAGTTAATGGATTTTTCAGCATATCTCTTGCAACCTATTTGTGGTGGCATCATTTTAACATGCACAGTAATTGAAAAAATTGTCAGGTGATAGGATTTATAATCCTCTCTGACCTGTGTTTTTCACACCTAGGGAAGTCTCCATAATAAACATAATGTTTGCAGTAAGGACACATACTGTGTGGAAGTGTTCAGACAGGAGGTGTCTGAGTGGTAACTTTTCCTTGGGGGGAAAAAAAGGATTTTGGAGTTATGAGCCAGCTGATGCTTAGCAAATGGCACCAAGAGGGACACATGTGCCAAGAGTTGCAGAATAGATGAGTCAGAACAGTGTAATGATGAAGATGAATCTTCAGCTTGGTAGATAATATATTCTGTGTCCGTTTCCATGTGCAGCCTTTGAGATACTTGGTCTTTATTTTGAGAGGACCATTCTGCAAGTATCCTTTGGAAAAACAGTTTATTTTTTTTTCCAAGCATATTTGTCCTTGCTCCTTTTGTTATCATTATTTATAAATCAAAAGTTCTATTGATCTGGAGATTATGTGTTAAACCATGTCTGAGCAGTGGTTGCTCTATTACTGAGGGAACCAGCTGCCATAAAACTTTTGGTAAATTTATCGATCGATACTCACCGTGTTTCTCTTCAGAAAAAGAACAAGCTGAATTTTAATTTACTGGGAACGCAACTGAACACGTGGCCCTCGTGTTCAGCAAGGGATTTAAGCCTGCGAGGAGCTTTTGAGAGATGGATAGTGCCATTTCTTTGCAGAGGATTATTCATGTTCCTGAAGGAAAGCCTCTCTGGAGCAGGTAGTGGAGCCTTGGATCGATTCCTGGCAGCCGTGGTTGTGAGCCTTGCTCTTGAGAGCCAAATTATCATCTTGTGCTCCCGTTACAATGCCTGCCTTGCTCTCACAGGGGGAGTAAGGAGACGATAAAACATCTTCCTTTTAAAACAGGTGTTAATCAAACCAGGGCTTTGAGCCAGGCCAAGCAGGATGTAGGAGCCACGTGGAATGCTGGGTATGACCCAACCATGGGCTCAACTGGTGCCACCAGGACCTGATGTCTCACCTGCTGCTTCTTCCCTAGGCAGGGACCTGCTCATGCATCAACTTGAAAAACAAAGTCAAAACGAACCAAACAAACAGAATCCAACCCCCCCATCAACAACAACCAAATAAAACCCTCAACACACTAACCCCCTCAACAAATTAACACAAACAACACTGAAAAAGCCAACCAAACAACTTTCCCCCAACAAACAAAGAAGACCCACAAAAAAAAAAAAAAAAAAAAAACCAAAAAACCCACCAAACCACCCTCTCCCACAAACAAACAACCAAAGCAATGCCCAACATCCACCCAGTAAAACCACTGGTGTTTTGGGGACTTTGCTCAAGATACCACAGAGGAAGAAAAGGAAGAAGTGAGTCTGGTTTTTGAAAAGTGCTAAGGCTGGAAACTGGGACCATAGGTACGTCCTTCTTTTTTCTTTTAAGGATGGAGATGGTGCCTGGGATTTGTGTGCCCAGGATGCTCTGAGTCCTGTTTCAGTGATGCTGCTGTGGGTATGGTGTCCTGTGTCCCACCTTGGTGTCTCAGACAGGAGGGTATTTGGGTACCCTGCTCTTGTCAAGCAACATGCTGCTAAAATATTCTGCATGTGCTCAGCGAGTCAGATGCTGCCAGGGAGCATCAGAGGAGCTTGTTGCACTTGTTCTTCTGAGGTGATCCACAGTCTTATTTCCAGCTTGGAAACTTCTGTCTTTCTGTGAGGTGTCTTGAGACAAAACCAGCTTGAAAATCACTAAATTGATTTTGAGAGCCTGGCCATTGTTCTGTGTCTTGGAAACAGTCACTCCTTAGGGGAAGAGTTACACCAGTGTTGGTTGCTGCACGTTACTGAGCAAATGCCTTTTCCAAGTTCTGCTAGCACAGGTAGGAAGCTGATAACAGAAATAAAGGCGCTGGAGTGACTTAACCATGGTCAACAGGTGCCCTTAAATAAGTGCAAGTCCTTTGTGTTACTATAGGGATCAAGAACTGATCTTCTGCCATTTGCTTTTCCTCAGACAGTTGAGATAACTTTAAAGAGAATTTGGCCAGGAGAGATTATTAAGGAAGGAATTTGCTTCTTAAATAAATAGTCTGCTCTCCATTGTTGGAGACTTAACAGGCTGATAAAAGCCTGCTGGAATGAAAGGAAGCCTGGAAAACACGTCTCAGATCTGCCTTGCTCTAAAGTTACTGAGACCAATGCACTTCCAAAGACTTTTTGAATACAAGCTCAACTTGACCTAGTGGCTTGCTTTATCTTCATTTATTCTGATGAATAAAGGAATTTGCTAGGCTTGCATTTTTTTCAGAAATTACTTATAACTTTTAGTTTAAAATAAAGGGAGGAACTGCACAAACTGGTGTCTTGGTCTGTAGAAATGCTTGGCTTGTAAATTTGGGAGGGAGTGCATGGAATCACTTGCCCTCTGCTTGATACGTGACTTGCCGTTCATCTTTAAAGAGTCACAGAGCTTTTCTGCTGTCTTTATAACCCCATTTAGGTGGATGTTGGAGCCTCCAATTAGTAAAATATGACCGGGTGGGTGACCAAGGGCTGGTTTTCTTGTGTCTCCTCTCTTTTTTTTGTGTTTAAAAACAAAACAATCCCAGATGTGCCTTTGCAATGGTAAAATGTCTGGGTCTGTGATATCTTTGTCTGCTCAGTTACCCAGGGCAGGGATGCCCTTTTCCCAGGGTTTTTGAAGCTGTTCCTGCTGCTCTGGGCTGTGCTCCCTGGTGGAGCAGCTGGCTCAAAATGAGAGTTGTAGATGGAGACTTGTCATCTCTGAAGCACACTGGAGAGGTAAGAGAGACTAGAAGCAAAGAATATAAATATTTATGCTTTAAAAAAATGGGGAAGGTGAAAGTTCCCCAGTGATGTGACATTAGTTCTGGGCTTGTTATGGATGTAATTCTAATGTAACAAAAGCCTGGTGGTGTGGTTTTCAGTGATTTGCTTTCTGTTCTGTGGGATTGGTTTAATTAAGTTTTCCTCTTTAGAAGGAAAGAGGAAAATATGAAATATTTGGAGTGTATGTATTTCTGCTTGTGGCTGAAAGTGTCCTCCTTGTTGGCTGATCCTGAGCTCTGCCACCTCAGCTCTCCTGCTGCCTTCCCATGAGGCTGGGTTTGGTGGGACCTTTCTGATCCCAGCAATCTCTGTCTGCTGGAGCAGCAGTTTGCTTCCTCTGTTGCAAACTCCCAGCCTCTTGGAGAGTACTGGACAAGGATAAAACCAGTTTCCTTTGCAGTAAATCCCTTCTGCAGGAGCAGTGTTCACCTCACTCAAACGGATTCAGGCTCTGATGTTTTCTCAGCCCAAGGCTTCTCTCCATCTTGGGGCACTCCCACATCTGGGCTTGGCTGTCTCTTCCCAGTGGTCCTGCTGCACTGTGCATCCCCAAACTGGTGCCCAGTGATGGAGAGGAGCTCGAATTTGAACCCCAGCCCTTATGTGGGCTTCAGCAACAGGATGGGGGCATGGGATGCATGGAGAGAGGTTTACCTTTCTTTGATCTGACAAGTTACCAGCACAACAGAGCTACCTTTTTGCTGCAGAAGCCTCTTGCATGCCTCTGTCTTTACTTTTCCTACTTATGCTCCCAGGTTTTGGTTTGAGCCTGCTTCTCTGGGCCTTTATTCATCTTTATCCCTTTGATTTTGATATAGACTCATGTTCTTCCACCACTCGTGCCAGCCCTGACTGTTTGCATTTTTAACTTTGTCTTTATTAAATTTTCAGGAATCTGTTAAGCATTCACACATCTGTCATGGCACAAAGCGTTATCTTTCTTGATGCTCAGGAAAACAAATTATACAATGGACGTGCAACCCATATTTAATCCAAAGCACCACAGCCACGTGTTTGAGCATGAAGCCCTAGAAAAGCTTTTCCTGCAGAGTCATTCTTGTCAGGTGTTTGCTGTGAGATTTTTTTGTTGGGTTGGTTTTTTTTCTGTTTTAATTTTCACTTAAGAGTGTAGGTTTCCTGTGTGGAAATGGGTATTCCCAAGGGTCTCCAGGGATCTCTCAAGGCATCCTGATGCCCCTCAGAAAAAACATTGCTTTTCTGTGGTTTGATCATCCCTAACCCTGTCTTTTGCTGTCATGAGATGCAGATGCCAGCACAGGGTACTGAGTGCTGCACTGAGCTCTCTCCAGGCAGGGTCTGGTCCAGGCAAGGGGCTGGATGGAACTGGGGAGCTGTGGGCACCAGTGTTTCTTGTCTCCTTTCTTCTGGGCTTGTAGCAGCTTGTGTTGGTGTGCTCTGCTGTCTGCATTAACAAAGTTTTTGTGTGCAGGATATAAATATTAAATGGGTGAACCACAGTGTGACTAATTGCCTAACAGTGGGACTGTTACCTAGACGGTAATAGGAGTGTGTTTTCAGGGCTGTTTGTGTGGGTATAATGAGACGCTATCATACAGAATTTTTATTAGAAACTTCAGGGAGTGTATTTCAAACTGCCAGGGCACGACATAAGCTGAACAATTAAAAATAAGTGGCTTTGGAGCTTGGCATTTTGATAGAAACAGAAAATTAGGAGAATATGCTTTTCTGACAAGAGTGTAATGATTTGGCATTGGATGGTGAGCAACACTGGCTTGGAAACTTGTAACTTTGCTCCTGCAGGAGTTAAAGGGGTGGGCATGGAGCTGGAAGAAGGAGACCCCTTTCATCTAAGGACTGGACTGAGACCTTTGCTCTCTCAGTCTGGTGGTGATGGAACAAAGGGAGAAAGTGCAAACCTTGATGGTTTAAAATTTAGAAGGTAGAATAACTGAATTGTTTCAATTTTTATTATTAATGCTTTGAAGCTAATCTCATAAGCTTGGGAGCTTGAGACCATAATTTTTATGGAGACAATATTGTAAAAGTAATCTAAAAGGCTGTGTCATAGTTGAGGAAAAAAGCATTTCCTAAGCTTTAAACCCAAATGTGCACAGAGGAAACAAACCCTCTAAGAGCAGCAGTGGCACCATCTGATGGGTTTTGTAATGCCACAGACAAAAGTAATTATGCTGCTTAGAAGAGCTTTTGTCTCCAGATAATGTTGTTAAAAACTTGCAGTGTAGTGTAAATCATAACGGAACAAATCTGGAGGCTGCTCTTATTGCTGCCAGGGGAAATTCTCTTAGGTTTTGTTTCTTTTCTGCTCAATATATTGCAAACCTTTTCCAAGTTGGTAAGTAAATATTACCTGCTGTTTGAAAAATGACTTGGGGTTCATCTCACCAGTAGTGCCTGTGGCAGCCAGGCCATTATTGCAAACAGTTGTTCCTCTCTTGGTGAGCTTTGTTGTGTGTGTTTTGGGAACAGAGGCTGTTGCGATGGGTCTGAAGTTGTTGGATTCACTGGAGATATTAAAGAAGTATTTTCTTCTTTAGAGCTCACTCACATGAGGATGCCTCTGGCTTCTTTTGCTGCTTCCTAGCAGTACTGCAGCAATTGCCAGGTCGGAAAATATCTGGTTGAGCTTACAACCCCACAAACTTTTAGTATTTCCTTGATGAAAATTTGAATTACAACCCATGAACATTAGTGATGTTTTTTGGGGGCTAAGCATTTTTGTCTGTTAGGTATATGGGACTTTTAAAGGTTTGGGAACCCTGGGCCTGAAGAGAATGCAAAGATTGCATTAGGAACAGATTCATTACTGATGAATTTTCCTCCATCCTGCCTGGACACCCCTGTTTTTGCCTCAGAATGGAAATGATCCCTGTGGGCTGAGGGATTCCAGTGCCTAGTTCTCTCCTACTGTGATTTGTGTCCTGAGGAGCGAAAGGAGAGGTTTTTCCATCAGCAAGGAAGTGCCAGAGAGCAGGAAGAGTCAAGGCAGCTTGGCAGGTGAAGTCTGGCCAGCCCAGAGTCTCTCTGACCCCTGTGGTTATTGCTGTGCCTTGCACAGAGTTTGTTGTCAGGCCCTGTGAGCAGGGACCCTCCAGGGACAGGATCTGGAGGACAAACCCAGGGACATGAGGAGAACCACTGAAGCCTGAAAGGGATTTCAGCAAATCCACTGAGCTTCAGGAGCTGGGTCACTTGCTGCCCTGGAGCAGTTGCATCCATAGATGAGATTCATTGAGGGAGAGGAGGCGCATTCACACAAAAAAGGCATTTAAAGTGCGTTTTGGGATGTGGAACTGGTGAGATTTGAAAATGGTCCCATGTGCAGGACAGGGAATCGCTGTGTGTCACATTGCAGCCTGTAGCCCTGGCTGCTTCCAGGCAGCAGCATCCTGGGGAAGGTGCAGTGAATCACAAAATGCATCATCTGTAGGAGAGAAATTCAGCTGCATGCCAGTGATCCATGTGGATCTCAAGGGAGGTTTCTGCTGCATGGAAATAATTTTCTTGTTTGTTTTACAGTTTGGGATAGTGCATGAGGATTCACCACTCTGCCACAGAGTCTTGGAGGAGATGGCTCTGAAGTTTTTATGGGGAATAGGAACCTGATGGTGACACTGTGACCTTGTCTAGGATGTACTTGCCTAGTTGTCTCTCAAAAAAGTTAAACTGAGCCTTGTTACTGGCTCTTGTTAGTGGAATAACAAACATACTATAGTCCCTCGACTGTGACAATGTATCTTTGTGGTCGAGATAAGACTTTAACTGTGGGGAAGCAAGTTTTTAAGCAAACAATCCTTTGCAAAGGTGCAAGTGAGAGTCAGGAGTTCAGGGACCCATAGGAAGTGGGAGCAGCCATGGTGGGAGCTTCCCTGCTCAGAGGGAGCTTTTATGGTTGCAGGATTTGTGTGCCTGGATGTCAAGTAACAGGAAAATCAAGGTTGTAGGTGCAGTTTTAATGGGTTGGTGTCCATGTGCTGAGGGGTGAATGGATCACACACTCCTGCAGCTCCACCCATCTTTGTTCCCTTGCAAGGTGCCCCATGGACAATGAGCTGCCAATTCAAAAGGTTTTCCTCCAGCTCCCTCACCTTTGCTGTGGCTTTGCCAAAGAGGACCCATGGGATGTGCTGTGTGATGCCCAGAGAAGAGCAGCTGTCCATGTGGGAAGCTTTGCAGCAAAACCAAAGTGACACAGTACTGGAGGGGCAACCATGAAGTCCATGGCATGTTTTGGTGCCTGACTGCCTTGGTGGATCCCTCTGTCCTCTCCTCCCTGCTGCTGCCAGCTCACACCTCCTCCCAGTGGCAGCAGTGGTGTGGGGAGGTGGCTCCACACACCTGCAACGATGGCTCTTATGCTGCTGGTTTGTGGTGAGCTGGCAGTGGGGCCAGAGGGGTTCCTAGCAGCAGCACCTTGCCAAACCCCTTCAGCTGCTTGAGAAACTGCCCTTGCTGAGCACAGACCTGGAGGAGCTGTCTCTGTAGCTGCCCCAGCTCTGCAGCTGCTGTGAGATTTCAAGTCTTGCCTCTCTGGTGGGATGCCGTGTGGGAATGCCTCGCTGGGGTCGCTTGTGCTGGCTCCTTGCGATTCAGGCAACTGCATCACATAATCTCTTAAATAAACCCATCAAGTTGCAGACTTGGCTGGAGCCTCCTGCAGCCTGGGGCAGTCAGTAGGTTAATCCAGAGCTCCTCCGGGCCTGCCATCGACCCCTTTGAAGTCGCTGCAGCTTAGGAGTGAACACACTTTCTCAGGAACACTGGCATTTTTACTAAGCAGGAGACTCTTATTATCTGAGCTGAGAATGCAGTGATTTCCTTCTCCTGCCAGTAATCCCCTCTCAGGGCACTGTTATGCTCTTTTACAATTTATTTTCTCTAATTGCAGTTAGCAGTGGCCACGCAGCTCTCCCTGGGGGAGCTATTGCACTTTGAAAGGAGCTTAGTCCTTCCCTTCTGGCCACTAGGACTGGGCAGCAATTCCTCTCCAGGTGCTTCAGCAAGAGTCCTGCCTGAAAAATAAGCCTGTGCTTTTCAACTGGTACCTGATACCTGTGGTCTAAAGTTCAGCTGTTTCACACATCCTTTGGGAGCCCTGATAAGCTGCCCTTGACTGAGGCAGTCAACAGATGCACAGTAGCAGTGCACCAGGTATGATGCTTGGCTGCTGCTGCTGCTCTGGCTCTCATCCTGCATATGGTCCCTTGGTTTCACCTGGACACCTGTCCAATCCATGAGCAGACAGTTTCTCCAAGAGAAATGCTGTGGGAAACAGTGTCAAAGGCTTTACTAAAGTCCTAGTAGACAACATCCGCAGCCTTTCCAACCCGTCCACCAAGTGGGACACCTTATGATAGAAGGAAATGAAGTTGGTCAATTAGGATCTGCTGTTCATGAATCCATGTTGGCTGTGCCTGGTTGTCTTATATGTGCCACCTGATGGCACTGAAGATGATCTGCTCCACTGCCACATTTGCTAACCTCCAGTCCCCTGGGACCTCCCTGGGTAACCAGGACTGCTAGCAAATGATGGATAGTGGCTTGGTGAGTTCTTCTGCCAGCTCCCTTAGTACCCTTGGGTAGATCCCATCCGGCCCCAAGGACTTGTGTGTATCTAAGTGGTGTAGCAGGTCCCTGACCATTTCCTCCTGGGTTATGGGAGCTTCATTCTACTCTCCGTATTTGTCTTCCAGCTCAGGGGACTGAGTACCTGCAGCACAACTGGTCTTGAATATTAAAGACTGAGGCCAAGAAGGCGTTAAGTGCATCTGCCTTTTCCTCATCCTTTGCTGTTGTGTTTTCCCCTGCATCCAATAAAGGATGGAGATTCTTCTGAGCCCTTCCTTTGCTGCTAATGTATTTATAGGAACATTTTTATACTCTGCTGTGTGTGCACAGCTACAGTGATGGAGGTTGTAAAACATGAGCCCAGCTCAGCCGTGCGGTACCTTTGCCTGCTGAAGTGGCAGTGCCTGGGTGTGAGTCTGATGCTGTGCTTTGTCAGGATATTCACTCTACTTCAGCCAGACCTGCAAACCATCTGCATTAAATGGCAGCTTTTGAAAATATCCTTGAAATATAAAGAACAAGAAAAGAAAGAAAAGGCTGAATTTTCCTCCAGCAATGGGAGTTTCAGTAATGCTGTATTATGAGCGGGGCAGATTTTACCAACAGCAAATCCAGGCTGTGGGATTTCCTAGGGAATCAGAAGCCTGTTTTTGCTGCTGTGATGTGGCATCCCCTCTGTTTCCCTGTGAGGTGTCCTTGTGGGAGCAGAGAGGACTGACCCACAAAGTTTCGTCCTCTTTGAAGTGCTCGGAGCTTGGCTGTGGGTCACTGCAGCTGGGGATTTAGTGTTCCTGCAGCCAGGCCTTTGCAAGGAGTATTTCAGAATAAGCAACTACTACAGGAGGTGGGTGGGAGAGATTTTGGATGTGTAAGACTCCTTTTTTACAAAGTTTTATTGTTTCTCGCATCTATTAATAGGGCAGCAGGAGTCTCCATATGCTTTTATAGTCCCTGTTGCGCTTTCTAATGGATATATGCAAAAGCTCCAAGGCGCATAAAATAGGCACTCTCAGCCAGTTATTATGATAAAAATTATGTGCATGTCATGACCTTTAAAGCAGTGGGACTGTGTGTGCATGCTCTTCTGATACACCACTGTTCTCCGTTCCTTTCTGAAGCGTTTCTCGCCGTAGGAGGTTTGCATAGGAGCTTGGAATATTTTTCTAATCAGCGAAGAGTCTTTTGGCTCTGATGATATCTGGCAAAGCACAGAGGAGCGAGAAAAGGGAAGAGGGATGACATTTTCTAAGGCAACTAACAGAGAAGAGGTTAAAGGCGAATGGTGAGGCACAGCATGAAAATCCTGGCACCGTCTCCAGTGCTGTCAAAAAAACACTGGTCCAAAAAATTCTTTGTGCTCTTTGAGGCAAAAGCTATTCTGGGGCTCTTGAGGATAAGGAAGGAAAAAGAAGTTTTGTAATCCATGTGCTTTCTTTAAAGAGACTTTTTTTTTTTTGTTTTAAAACTTTTAATAACAGTGCAACTAGAGTTTGCTCTGCTTGCACAGCCCACTCTGTGTCAGACTTGCTGTTGTGCCTGGAGAGATTTGCCATCTTCTGTATGGGAGTCAGGAGCAGGATGGTGGCTGTGATGGTGAGGGAGGCATGGAGAGAGGGCTTTGTGTCCTTACACCGCTGCATCCCTCCATCTGTGCTGTTAGGAACAAAAATGGTTGTGCTGGGTTTGCTGGGACAGTCCTGGTGTGAGTGTCGGGAGCTGTGGACAAAACGCTTGAGCAGCACTCCTGGGAGTTGTGCAGGCAACAATGGGATAGAGACACTGGTTGCAGAAGTATATCAATGAATTTCTGCTTTGATCACTGCTTACACCACAGCTTTCTGATGCTAGGGTGGGGGGCAGCAAACAGCACCCAGTCCCTGTCCCACCAGGCATCTCTGCATAGCGTGCACATGGGAAGAAAGAGTTGGAAGTCCTGGAGATGTGATGGTCTTAAAAGCTCTTGAGTAGCATGAGGGATTATGCAGGGCGAGCAGCAAGGCCTGACATTGCTTGTGATAGTGTTGATACCAAACCCCCGTGGAGACGTGTCAGGCCACGCTCAGCTGCATCCCATCCTTAACAAATGGGGAGAATAACATTTATGGCTTTAAAAATTAAACACTCCCTTTAATTATTGAACATGAATAATTTTCATGCAAATTGAGCTTGGATGTGTGTTTCCAGAGTGACACAGTTGAGAGTGGTTACATCATGGGGTGTCAGTGACCTGTGAACCAAGAGACTGTTCATAATTTTTAGCATTTTATGCCAAGTACCCTGGAGGGTGGGATGTGGGCAGCTAGAGAGAGTTAGCCAAAGATAAAGACTTTAGTTTGCATGGGTGGCCTCCCCTTCTAATGCTTTAACATGCAAACTGATGTCTGTATGTATGTCTGTTGCCTTTACATATTGGAATATGGATATTTTGGAAGTCTTCTGATTAGGAGAGCTGTAATTAAAGGAATAACTGTGCAGTGACTGTGCTGCTGGGGACTCTCCTGCTCACCTTTTGGCACAACCTGATGTGTGTGAGAGTGGTCCTGGCTGGGCACCTACAGATGGACGTGGCATCACTGGCTTTCAGCATCTCTTTGGACCAAGGAGCAGCACATATCCAGGGCAGATGAAATGTTGAGTGAGCCCTGTGGATTCAGGAGCACTACAGCACTGTGGGGGCTTTTCCAATGGCTTTTTGAGGGCACTTAGTGCTGGAGGTTGAGTGGAATATCCTCTGTGATTAAGCTCCTATAAATATTTTCCTTTTCATAATGGAATGTCAGCATTTGCTGTTTCCTGGTTTTAAACACTGTACAGTTTGTCAAACATTTATCTCTGCCTTAAATTAAGTCTGGAGATAGAACTCCTGTTAATTTCAAATCAATATGAAAGGGGGAGAGAAAGAAATTGCAGTCTAGACCTTTTCTTGAATCAATATTTTCTTTAAAAGCTGAAATGTTAACTAGTTCATAGGGGGTTTTTTTGCCATTTTGAAATGTAGCTTGTATTTAAAGAATTTATGTGTTTCCCCTGCAAATTGCTGATGCTGGTAAGTTTTGCAGCAGGCACAGCTGCCAGCAGGTGTTTGACCCAAGGCAGGCAGGATGGGGCCAGCCCTGGCAGCAGGGATGTGGTGGAATGTTATCCTCCCTTTTTCTGAGCTCATAATCTCTTAGTAACTTTTGCTTTTCATTCTGTTTTGCAGAAGCCTTTGAAATCGTAGTTCGGCACGCAAGAAACTTCACCAACAGCATGTTTAGGACCCACTACCAGAGCATGGGGCCCAGAGCTCTGAAGTTTGTTGGAGAACTTTTTACTGATGTCTCTCTCTACATATTGGGCTCTGACATCAGTGTTAATAACATGATAAATGAATTTTTTGACAGTTTATTCCCTTTGGTTTACTCTCACTTGATTAATCCCGGCTTCCCCGATCCCTCTGTGGAAATGACTGAATGCCTGAGGGCAGCCAGGAGAGACCTCAAAGTCTTTGGTAACTACCCCAAGATGATGATGACGCAGGTGTCCAAGTCACTGCAGGCCACACGAGTCTTTCTGCAGGCCCTGAACCTGGGGATTGAGGTAATAAACACCACTGACCACTTAAAGTTCAGCAAGGACTGTGGGCGAGGGCTGCTGAAGATGTGGTACTGCTCACACTGCCAGGGGCTGCTCCTGGCCAAGTCCTGTGCCAGCTACTGCAGTGTGGTGATGCAGGGATGCTTGGCAGGCATGATGGAGATCGATAAGCACTGGCGAGAGTACATCGTGTCTCTGGAGGGGCTGACCAAAGGCATGCATGGCATCTATGACATGGAGCACGTCCTCCTGAACCTGTTCTCCTTGGTGCGGGATGCCATTGTCCACGTGCAGAAGAACGAAGGAAAGCTCTTGACAACTGTGAGTAGTTCTCTGTAGTTCCCCAAGCTCGCTGCCGTGGCAGGGCTTGCTTGTACCACGTAGACCACAAGGTCTATGTGTTGAAACCAACCTGTTCTTTTCCTCCAGTCAACAAACCCCAAGTGCTCCAATTACGCACTCCTCCCCTCCTGCTCTGTTTTTTTTTAAATTTTGGTAGCATTTAGAATCACAGAACCATCAAGGTTGGAGAAGACCTCTAAGATCGAGTCCAGCCATTAACCTGCCAACCTGCTCTAACCCCTAAACCATATCCTCCAGTGCCGGATCCAGACACCTCAAACACCTCCAGGGATGGTGACTCTACCACCTCCCTGGGCAATCTATTCTAGTGCCTGAACACCTTAACAGTAAACAAAGTTTTCCTAACATCTAATCTGTCTCAGCTTATGTCTGTTCCCTCTAGTCCTCCTTTGGAACCGGTGTTTGCAGGGCCTGGATTTCAGCTAAGGGCTTTGCCTCTTTTCAGGCTGGCCAGAGCAGAAGGGTCTGCACTCACCCTGGCATCAGCTTTGTAGCTGGGGTGTGAGGTTAGGAGCTGAGATATCCCAGCATCTTCAGTTCTCCCTGGGTGCTGTGCTTGCCTTGGGTGGCTCTGAAAGGCTGGTCCTGTTCTCCAGGTGTCCCCCTGTCTCCTTTAATATCACTAAAATGTACTTCCAAACAGATGCCAAGCAGAAGCACATGCCATGGCATCCCCTGGTGTAGCAAAGGAGATCTCATTTTTCCCTCTTTTGGTAACTCATTTCAGTTTTGGGCTGCATTTAATCTCAGGGATGAGATTATTTCTTATTTATCAGAAATGACTTGGCTCTTTATAACACATTGTGTGAATTTCTAAGCCTTTTAAGCAACTGAGGCTTTCTTGTTCTGAAAATCCTGCTGCTCTGTTTGACACCAAGGACAAATGTAGTGTGGTAATATGATGCTTGTTTTGCAGAGGAGATTTTTCCTGAGACACAGTTGAGCTGCTCCTTGTAGGTAAGGTAGAGTTGGGGATGGGGCAAAGGTGCAGGAGTGTTGTAATAGTTTGCTTACAGTCAAAGATGATTAAAATCTGACACTGCTTGTTCCTGCCATTCTTGACTCCTGTTTATAAAAGCACTGTGTTTATGTAGGTCACTGTACTACTTGCACTGTGAGTAACTCTTATCTTTTTTGGGGACTGTGGAAATGTATCAGCTTATGGATTTTGAGCTATGTGGCACTCAGCCAGCAGCACTCTTCCCTGCTGCTTTCTGTGCTGTCTTTGCTTGGTGATTGCCCAAGACATGCCACCAGTTACACAGGCTGGGAAATAATGTGGCGGCACTTGGGTGGTTTCACACCCCCTGGGTATTTTGGCACACGTGGAGTAAGCTCTCTCCATTGCTTAGAAGGGACTTAGGGACCAAATTACACTAGGTTGGATTACTCTTGTGTTATGGTGGCCAGGAAGAGGCTGTAGCTGAGGGCTGGGCTTGGTGTTGGTCACCTGAGCAGATGGTGCAGGCAGGACTTGTGTGCAATGTGTTAGGCTCCAGGGTGCAGTGCAAGACATTGACTTGCAACCTGCCATAGCCCCTTTCTGCAGACAATCCCTGTTTCACAGCAGCCTGCCAAGAATTTCTTGTGCAGGGAAGTTCCATCTGATGGTCCAGGACCAGCAGCTCTGCTGCCATGGAGCCAGGGCAGGTTCTCTTCTCCCATCAGTCAGAACCTGTCAACCCTCTCTGGAACAGAAAAGGAGCACAGATATAACTGTAGATTTGACTTGAGATCAAGTGAGATGGAGAATTCATGTTACAGGTGATAATGAGAGAAAACCCAGCTCAACTCTAAGCCCAGTTGGCATTTCCAAGGCAGTAAGAGACCAAGCTTAATTCTATATGTAGTGTGAGCCTATTTGATGTCGAAAGATCTGTTGACATGTTCAGCTGTGAGCAAAAGGATCCAACATGTTTTGCACCAGCAAACCTGCCATGCTTGTAGGTGCTGAGCAGAAATGTTGTCCTTGTGCATTGCTGTGCGATCCTGAAAGGATCAGTGTTTGTTCTCCCATGTCCTCCTTTATTGGCATGACAATAAAAATGCACTTTTTTCTTTAAGATGTCCATGTGTACAGTGAATGAACATGACTGTCACTTATATTATTGACTGTTGGTATCTTGGTCTGTAGACAGAGAATGTGTTTGTGGGAGGATGAGTACATGAAGTGCCACTGAAGTCAACAAAAGCAAGAGCAGTAGAGCCATGATCTGTTCATCCTCTGCCAAACCAGAACATAAATTGACTTCCTTTACAATAAAAAAATTATTGGGCATTGCAAAACCATTCAGTACTTTAGTACTTGATAGAGCTGTTTGAATTCATCAGTGCCGTATGTAGTTAAGTACTAATTTAAACAGAACTCCTCTTGATTATTTAATACTTGAGCGATTCTTTTATTTGCTCTAGAGATGTTTTTGAATTATAAGAGTGCAGAGGAAAAATATCCAAGCTAAGCAAGCCAGTTGCCTGGAAATTGTCACTGAAAGGGAATGGCCACTGGCTTTTTGAAGCTTGTTTTTAAAGCATTGATGTTGCTCAGCTAAGGCTCTTATGTCAAACCTGAGCCCAGAGCGACTTTTTTCATGAATGAATGTATGAGCTGTTCAGTGGAGGAATAAGGCAGTGATGGAAGCACTGACAGTCTTAACTCTAGTACTGCAGATGGCCTGATTCTGATAGCCAGGCTGCATCTGGGGTAAATATCTCTGCCTGTAAATGATAGAATGCAACTTTTTTATTTGGCTGTGCTGGAATGAAAGTTTCTCTGTTAAACTTATCAGCACATATTGAGTTTCAAAGAATATACCTGGAAGCAAACAGTTGTATTTACTGTTATCCTGTAAATATGATTGTTTTTAGACACCGTTGTCATATCAAAGTATGAAATGCCACAGGGGTTGTCTTTGTAAATGTGAAGCTTTACTCTTGTCCTGACTTCTCATATTGACCTCTTTTATTACCAACCTTGGCCACCGCTGTTTCTAGGCAAAGTGCAGTTCACCTGTAGTACAAATATTCACTTGGCATTAAGAATAATGACAGGTTATTTAATTGTCATTAAAATCCCATAGAATTATGGAAACCTTATCTTTCATGCCCATAGTGATTGTAGCCTGAACAACAACACTACTGCCTTTGCCTGTCTGTTGGGCTTCTTTGTTTTTTCATGGCATTGGTGGCATTAATGCCGCAGTAATTTTTCCTCCTGGTATTTCAGACCATTGGGTGCCACACCTGGATGAGCATCCTTCTTCCACATGGCTGTTCCTCATTTCCCCCTTGCCACCCACCTCTAGGTCGGGTGCAAACATTTACACAGGAACCTGGACCCCTTTATAGCTTGCAGCAGACCTGGCTACAAGGGACATATGAACTTGAGCTCCAGGAGTGTGCAGAGCTTCCAGGTAGGTTCTGAGAAGCTCTGCAGTGCCCAAGACAAGGAAGTCATACTGCTGTTAATCTGCTTATAGAAACTGTGTGTGCCTCCAGGCATCCATTTCAATGTGAGCCTCTGTGCTGTTCCTAGTCTGAAAACGGCAATGCAGAAGAGTGAATTCAGTAATATGGCAGTAAACAGTTCCTATCCCAAGACTTGCTTTAGTAGCTAATTTGTCAATGATGGTGTGTGTTAGAGCTTTATTATTTCCACAATTTGTCTGCTTAAAAACTTCACCCCTAAAACATGCTATTAAAATACTTTATCAAGGAGGCTGACTCTCAGGGCATGTTGGGAAAACATTTGCTGTCTAGGGCTATATCTGTATTAATTTTCCTATCTTCTACTTTTTCCCTGGTTGAAAATCTGCCTAGTACATCCAACTCTTGTAGATATTTTAATCATG
>NW_008686426.1:72179-78884 GCF_000695815.1 Acanthisitta chloris
GGGAAGAGTGAGTCAGTCTGTTCGTGCTTTCTGCAACAAACCAAGAGAATTTGGAGAGATGCAGTAAGAATAAACTCCCTTAGCCTGTCTTCATAGGAGAGGTGCTCCAGCCCTCTGAGCACCTTTGTCACCCTTGCTGCAACAGGTCCATGTCCTTCTTGTCTTGGGGAGCCCCAGGACTGGATGAAGTACCGCAGGTGGGGTCTCACCAGAGTGGAGTAGCGTGCTTTCTGCAACAAACCAAGAGAATTTGGAGAGATGCAGTAAGAATAAACTCCCTTAGCCTGTCTTCATAGGAGAGGTGCTCCAGCCCTCTGAGCACCTTTGTCACCCTTGCTGCAACAGGTCCATGTCCTTCTTGTCTTGGGGAGCCCCAGGACTGGATGAAGTACCGCAGGTGGGGTCTCACCAGAGTGGAGTAGAGGGACAGAATCCCCTCCCTTCAACCTGCTGTTCATGCTGATTTTGATGCAGCTCAGGACACAGTTGGCTCTTTGGGTTGCAAGCATACATTGCTGGCTCATGTTGAACTTCTCATCCACAAACACCCCCAAGTCCTACTCCTCAGGGCTGCTCTCAATACATTCACTGCCCAACGTGTGTTTATGCTTGGGATTGCCCCAACCCACGTGCAGGACCCACCTCTCAAGCCTGTCTAAGTCCCTCTGGATGGCATCTCTTCCCTCCAGCATGTCAGCTGCACCACTCAGATCAGTGCTGAGGGTGCACTTGATCCACTGTCCATCATGCTAAAAAGTGCCAGTCCCAATACTGACCCCTGAGGAATGGCACTTGTCACTGGTCCTCCACTTGTAAATTGATCACAACTAAGTGGGACCATCCAGCCAGTTTTATCCACCAGAAAGGTAGTGTTCCCTAGCTTAAACCAGCACTGTAAATTTATTTTGAAAGGTTGCAGGGTTGAAGTGTGCAGGCTGTTGATTTTACACAGATATTAATTTATTTATCTCAATATTTTTTTCCTTAATGCTTTTTTCCACCCCTGTAACTCATCAGGCTTTTGAATCCATTCCAACAGAGTGGGAAACAACAAGCAACTCATAGCATAGTGATACACGAACCAAAAAAAGTGGGTGGCGTGGGGTGAGGCTGTAGCCATGTATTGCATGTGTGGAGGAAGATGCACTTGTAGGTGTGAGTTGTCAGGGAATATTGACTTTGGTTGCTCCTGCATGCCCAGCCCTTTGGATGGTGGTGGTGGTGACAGGACTTTTCCTGCCCTTTGGCTGTCATGTGGTGCCTCTCTGCCTAGACATGGAGCTGCAGTCACTTTTCCTTGTCATGCACAGCAGCACTCTCTGCTCAATGGGATCTGTGTGTGTTTGTGTAGTTAGGGTTGGGCACAGAAGATACCAAGCAGCTGATTATCTTTAACATGACCAAATCTGGAAATGAGGGTGTTACAAAGGAATACAAGATTGGATTTACAAGTCTCATAGAAAAAGTACCTTATGAAAAAAAACAGCAACCCACCACCATAAAAAGTAGCAAAAAAATTCAGTTATTCCAGGTTTGTTAGGGTGGTGTGCCCCAGCCTGGGCATCTACAACCCTAGGGAGGGAGGCAGAGACAAGGGCAGAGAGAGATGCCCAGCCCCTGCTGCTCCCCTTGCAGTCAGTGGAAGTGTGCAGCTCTAACTGTGGAGCATTGCCTGGAAAGAAAAGAGCAGGGAGCTCAGCAAAGCTTTTTTCACCCAGAACTGCTGGCTGTGTTTCTGGAAAATCCTATTAAATTGCAAAATTGAGGTAACCAGACCTTTGTTCAACTGCTTGTACTCATCTGTGCTGAGGAGGGGATCAGGTTAGAGGAAGGGTTCCAGCACCGTACGGGAACAGCATGCAGTTCCCAATGGGCTTGCCCCATGAGTGGATGGATCCCTGCTGTTTTACTTCCCTGCAAACACCTTTAGAAGTGTGCTCGGGTCTGGGTTAAGTAGGTTATACATCCATGGTGCAGAGCTGCTGAGGAGGCAATGCCATAGGTTTGGTGTTATCCCAAAGCTGGAGCTGCTCACCCCAGGTGGCTCCGGCAGAGTGCTGGATGTGAACTCAGCTCTGATGCTGGCCTTGGGAAGCTGCCAGGGGAGCCCACTGCAGGAACAGAGTCAGGCAAACTGGACACTTGCTTGCTCTAGATTTTTAGGGAATCCTGGCAGGTAGCCCATGAGCTGTATAGATAACCAGGTACTTTGGTTGGTTGTAGCCCCATGGGGAGAAGCATCGCTCTGCTGCAGTTGGTGTGGAGATTAGCAGTACCAGCAGATACGCAGGGATGAAAATCAAGAATTTGTAAGTAAGGGGGCTTTAGTCACCCAGGGATGAAAATATCACCTGTTGTCATACAGAGTGATTTAGTACATTTGTCGGCACAAAGACACTGGTGGTTTTCCTTGGATGCTGCCTGGGAGCTGCTTTTGGAGCTGTCTCACCTGTGACTTGCTGGAAGCTGCTTTTGCTTGGTGGGTTGCAGCTGCAGGGAGCTCCGGTGAGTTTTCCTATCTGCTAATGGATTTTGCTTTCTGTGCTAGAGCTGGCAAGAGGCTTGTGCAGAAAGCTTTGAAATTACAGTGCTGTTTGCAAAGTCCTTCCCTTTGAGACGCCGAGATCAGTCCCTTTGTACTTTTAATGCTGGTTGCTTTCTGTTGGCATCACTCGTGGGATAGTCAGCTGGATGTACAGCCTCTGTATTTTCAGGTTCTTTATTGGCAAAGTTTAATCCTCAGGCTATTCTCTAATGCTTGCTGGTAGCTAGCTCCATTTTTCACTTAAAGCTGGAAACACAGGTGAGGTTTTGGTTTTCAGTGAGCTCAGACCCCCTCGCAGTTATCCCAAGGTGTGTGTATCGTGTACTTTTGTTATCCATTTTGAGATAGGCAGCGTAAAGTGCCTGATAAGGTGTGTTAAAGTAAGCATCTGTTCCCCCTGCAGGATGAAAATAAGCCTGATTACCAAGGGCGGTATGAGCAGCATTCCCATTATTGTGAAAAGACCTTGGGAGTACTACGATTAGTTGTCTGAAGAGGTTTCAGGTAGGAAAGATTTTCTGATGCTTGGGGCAGCAAGGTACTGAACTTCAAGGTGTTGATTTTGAGCTAGAAATCCCCATGTTGTTGGTGGCTTGGCACTGAAAGAATAAGGGCAAAAATGATTCATGTCTGCACTTTTGTAACCCAGTATCAACAATTTTGATCCAGCTATTTTGGCATGCTGCTTCTGGACTTAAATCTTTCGTTAATATTCAAATACACAGTAGCAAATTAAGGGTCTGCATCTCATTTTTGGAAGGGTATTTGGCATGAATGCTCTCGACCACCACTTGCCTTTCTAAGGGATTGAGACTCAGAGGGTATTCTCAGTCTCGTGAAAGCTTTACCTCTTGTCTGGCCTGGGGAGGAAGGCCATTGGTGTCACAATTTAATTAATTCGGTGCTAACAAGCACTTTGCTTCTGGAGGACACACTGTCATGGTCTTTGGTCAGCCTTGCCCTTTCCCTGCTGGGGTCCAGCGTGGGCAGAGTGGCATGCTGGTCTGCCCCCCTGGTTGCTCTGATGGCATGATGAGGCTTTGAGTCAATTTGTCCCCCTGGGTCTGTATGAAGCAGACTGAGAGTGTGAGGCTATGCAGAGCTGCCAGGTGGAAGCAATGGCCAGCAATGGTCAAACCTGTCACTTCAGAGCCAGAAGAGGTGACATTGAACATCAGCACAGGTTTGATTTTAAAATAGCATTTGATTTTGATGCTATTTGTAAACTTTTATATTGTCTTCTCTTTTTTTGCTCAGCCTCTGTCCTTTTAACTGGATGTATTCTAGCCTCTCTGGCATGTTGTGCCATTTCAAGGGAATTTGCAGTGATGCTGGTTTTTTTAATTAAAAAGTAGAAGGTAGCTGCTGACAGTGCCCCTTCCTCCCTGCACACAAACACAGCAGCATGTGGAGCATCCTTTGACAGCTCATTTGATGACCAACCAAACTTTGTGCTGAAGCTCACACGAAGCTGTTCATTGACTTCAGTCTGAAGCAGATCACTCAGCTGGTGGCAACTTCATCCCCACTACTCTGCAGCTTAAAAAGAGCTTTTTAAGACTGCTGCATTTTGTGGTTGGTAATATCATACAGCACCCACTGGGACTGGCTTGATCTCACTTCAAATCATGTGTTGGCTGCAGCACAAGCAAGATGCACGCAGGTTGCACGTGATGGAATGTCTTGCATCTTTTCCAAGCTGAAGTCAGAACAAGCCTAAAGATCTCATGCAGATTAATTACTCGTTCGGTGTAGCTGTCTGCATGTACTGTGACTTGGGCTGTTCCTTGTTTTAGGGAGGAGCTGGTTTGTTGTTTTGCAACTGGCTTCTGAGTGTTTGAAAAGACACTTGGTTCTGAGATGTTTTGACATCAGTACAAAGATCTCGCAGTTAGTGGGGCAGGATATGGTCTTAACAGCTGGAGATGAGGGTATACTACTTTGCAGTGTTATACAGCTTTCTTCACAGAGCAGCATGGTTTTTTGTTATCTCTATTCTTTTCCTGGCTCCCCTCACATCAGGATTGGGCAGCTGGACCTGGGATGCTTTGGGATGTAGGAGAGGAGGGAGCTGGTGATCATGTCATCCAAGCTGTGTGCATTGCAGGGGGGATGTATGGTGGTGCTTGTTCCTTGGGCTCTGAGCGTCAGGCTTTGAAATTTCAAACTGTCTCATTTTGTAATAAATTGTAATGGTCAGGGACATAATGCAAGGTCTTGAAGTAGATTGGATTTAAGCAAAAAAGACCCTGAGTTTCAGTCTGAACCAAAGATCACAGTGTCAGAAGGTTCCCTTTGGGTGTCTTGAGGCTTCTGCTGCTTCAAAAGCTGTGGGAGAGGTGCTGGCCAGGGATGAGCTTCTCCTCCAAACGGGGAGGGCTGGGTACAGCCCTTTTGCTGGGGCTGTATTTGCAGCTGAACTTTACAGCTAAAGCTCCTTCCGAGTTAAACCAGCCTTATGCTCTGGGTCCTTGCTGAGATCAGGATTTGGTTTACCTGAAGGATGCTACAAGCAGTGCATGACAGAAACAGGAGGCTTTTGGGTGGGCTGACCTGCCTGGCTTCGGAGCCCACAGAGAAGTGACATCCCTGGCATGAACTGCCTTTATTCTTCTTTAGCTCAGTCCAGTCTGTCCCTCCAGACAAAGCAATGCCCTGCACAGGGACTGCCGAATGGTGGAGCTGCCTCTGGGATTCTCTGTCAAAACTGCCCACGCACCTTTCTTTTATCAGAGATACAAACCCCCCAGGTATCAGCCCTGTGGACTCAGCTCCCTTGCTTGCTGCCCAGATTGCTGCAGCCTCCTGCAACCTCTATTAACATAGATGCTTTATTAGCAAAATATATTCTGGCCCATTTCCTTTCCTGAAGATTTTATCCTTGCTTAGACCCGCAGCTTTGCAACACTAGACTTGAGCTCACCAATATCCATCTCTCTGTGCTTTTTATGCTAAACCCTCTTTTGGCCTCATTATCCGTGACTGCAGTTTCCACTAAGACCTCCATCCGGGGTCATTTGCCGGGCATCCTTCATCTTAAGCACGCTGAGTTTACTTCCAGTGACAGTAACCCCCGTGAGTGTTGCTGCCTTAAAACTAGAACTATCTCTCCCATTAGCAATGCTGATGAATGAGCCAAGAACAAACCAGAAACTTAAAAGCGACCCTCTGCAAAGCAGAAATAGTGCCCAGAGCTGCCCAGGCGGAGCAGCGGCGTTTTGTTTTGCGCCAGAGAGGATGAGGGGTTGGGTTGCAATGAGTGGTTTGCTTCATTTTGAATTCTCTGCCTGTGTGTGGTGCCAGGAATTATATCATTTTTACATCTTATTGTAAAGTGGCTTTGAGGTAGCAGGCATGAAAGATGCCATCTACAAATACATTTAGCTGGGAAAAAATTTCCAGCCAACAGTTGAGGCAGATTTTTCTGCTGCAGCAGTGCACCCCTCATTGCCTTGTCAGGCTGCTGCACAATGAACTGGTGGCCTTTTCCATCCCTACCTGTTGTGTTGCCCTGCTAATAAGCCCCTGAGGGCACGGAGCCTACTTTCAGAAGGTGAAGTTTGTTGCTAACTGCATTATTCTTCCAAGGATTCGTTTAAGCAAGAGCAGGCTGGCTGCAGAAAGCTGCGCCGATAGCCTGCAGCTACTTTTGGCAGAGTTATTTCTGTTCAAAAAGAAAAAGAAAAGAAAAAGCAAGGCAGCTGTTGGTGAATTTTGCAATTCTTTATGCAGGTGTATCTTTCTAACCTAATCAATTTTCACACCCAATTCTCTTCCACACTACCGGCAATGGTAGGGATGATGCTCTCAGCCACTGACCTGGTGAGAAGGAGTGAGCTGGGTGGATACTGAGGATAACTTGGGGGTGAGTGACGTACTCTGAGTTATGTCTTTCTAGAGCTTATTAACTCTCAGATTGCACATATTGATCTGTAACACTGTACAAATAAACTTCATGCTGCTGCTCTCCAGAGAGCCAGAGAGAAGGTATTTCTGTAGATACCTCAACTGCGTGCTGGTATTTAAGTCATCCATCCTCTGTCTCCTCCCTGAGGGACAGCCTGAAAAACATGGACTGGCGGGCATTTGAGGAGAGTGACCACTGCAGGAGGTGATGCTGGGATGGCTCTGAGCAGCAAATCATAGAATCAACTGGGTTG
>NW_008686427.1:0-220 GCF_000695815.1 Acanthisitta chloris
CAGATGACCCACTGTGGTCTCTTCCAAGCTTACCCATTCTGTGATTGGAAGTTAGCAAATGTACTGGCCATCTACAAGAAGGGTCAGAAGGAGAATCCAGGGAACTACAGGAGTGTCAGTCTGATCTTGGTGCCAGGGAGGGTCATAGAGCAGATCATCTTGACTGTCATCATGTAGCATGTGCAGGACAACCAGGAGATCAAGTCCAGCCAGAAAGGGC
>NW_008686427.1:262-1458 GCF_000695815.1 Acanthisitta chloris
GACCTGCTTAGTGATGAAGGAAAGGCTGTGGGTCTTGTTTACCTACACTTTAGTAGAACCTATGTTTGAAGTGGATTTCGTTGTTAAGCTATAGAAGGTTGCCTTATACATCAAACTTAGCAGGAGAGTCCTCATTCCCCCCCATCATTCAGTTTTCATTCTCTCCACATGGAGCCAATCAATTGAAAGATAATATCTTCCAACAACTGTAATTGCTGTTACTCTCCACACAATGTCATGTTTGCCCTTAATTCTGTCTTCATTGTTACTATATGCTACTGGCAATGTATCAACATTTAGGAAGGATTCGGTCTTTTGGCATAGCCACCTTCTGTGGATTTTTGTGCAAAATACAATTCCTTGTATTCTCTGTGGGCCACTGAGAAGAAATGTTGTAAGCGATGCTAAAAAAAAAGAGCTTCCCCGCTTCCCGGCAACACTAACTCCTCATTTGTAACAGAGACTGAGAAAACATGATACTTAAAATGGGAGGTAGGCAATTCACTGCTCTGATGTTGGCTCAAGTTAACATTTTGTTCTCAGTGTTCACATAATTCAGCAAGCCAATCACTTTCCAAACAACACATGGCATGGTAATACAGAAAATCCTGGAACTGGAAGGAATGGCTTCATCACACAGCTCAGAAACTATTGGAAGAGTGCAGAGAAATGTTAGTTAGCCTCTTGCTTTATGAATCCTGAGAACATCTGGATCCTATTTCATGTTGTTTTGCAGAAGACCCATCACTTTGTTCTATGCTGCTTTCTTTGTTCATATTCATGTATATTTGTATGACACCTGAAAACATTTGTCTTATTGGCTGAGCTCTTACAGGCTTTTTGCCTGCAGCCTGGAATTTGGCACACACCACTTTTGGACAGAAGCACAGGCATAGCATGTGCACTACTGATGGCTTCTACAAGGTTCCCCCACTAGGAGGTTTCTTCTTCCTTGATATATTTCCTTTCGAGTTACACTTATATCTTCCCAGACAATACTGTGCTTCTTGAGAAACAACCAATTGCATTTAGCCCTGACTGGGTAAATTTGAAGACCTGTAAAAATTGTTAAAGGACAATATTTTGATATGCATAAATAACTAGATGTGTATCTGATATAGGTCTTTTCCACCTCTGATGCCTCATTTCTTTATGCATGGTACTGTCCTGTAGATGTGCTCAGTAATCAATAGACA
>NW_008686428.1:0-15601 GCF_000695815.1 Acanthisitta chloris
GTTGGAAGAGATCTCAAAGATCACCAACTCTACTGTTATTATTAGACCATGGCACTAAGTGCCACATCCAGTCTCATCTTGAAAACCTCCAGGGATGATGAATCCACCACCTCCCTGGGCAGCACATTCCAATGCCTGATCACTCTCTCTGTAAAAAATCTCTTCCTAATATCCAACCTAACCCTCCCCTGGCAGAGCTTGAGTCTGTGCCCTCTTGTCCTGCTGCTGGTTGTCTGGGAGAAGAGACCAACCCCCACCTGACTCCAACCTCAGAGTAAAGCAGCTCTTCCTCATATTCAAGTGGAACTTCCTGTGCATCAGTTTCTGTCTATTGCCACTTGTTTTATTGGTTTGCTCCACTGAGAAGAGCCTGGATCCATCATCTCAGCACCCTCTCTTTAGATGCATTAATGAAGTCCCCTATCAGTCATCATTTCTCGAGACTGAACAGGCACAACTCCCTCAGCCTTTCCTCATAAGAGAGGTGCTTCATTCCCTTAATCAACTTTGTTGCCCTCCACTAGACCCACTCCAGGAGCTCCATGTTTCTCTTGTACTGAGGAGCCCGTTGGATTATGCACACACATGTGTCTGCAGGAAAAATCAGCAGCAATGGAAAATAAGAAAACCTCATGGTTTTGCCAGCTTTGTGTCTGGTAGGACCTTCAGTGGTTCCCCTGGCTTAGCCATGACATTATTTTGGTGTGTCTCCACTCTCAGAGGAGAAGTGATTTCACAGTGCCTCCTTTCACCTTTTCTGCTTACAGGAAACATGCAGGCAACATTGGTAATTTAAATGTTACCTCACCTTCCACCTCTGCTCTGCTTTATGGCTTTGCCACAAAGTTTTCTGAGCACGTCTTGTGGTTTGGATCTGTCACCAAGATCAAGTTGTTTAATAAAACAAACAAAACCTGAACTCCAGCTCCTACATTTGCTTCTTGCTCTCCTACTTTACTCTGGGGAGGCTCCACTGATGAGCAGATTTGCTTTGCTTTTAAAAACACTGTAGTAATGGCTTAAATTTAGCATCCCCAAACTGCTTCTCTCCCTGGCAGTAGCAAGTTTGAAGATATATCTGGATTAATCAAAATACAACCTGGATAAACTCTAGTTGCTTTCTTAGATCACTTAAGTGTGTTTGACCCATGGCTGCAACACATGAGATGGACATATTGTAATTATACAGGTGTAATGAAATTTGGTTGGCAACTTGCACTTAATCATCTCTATTAGAAACACTCTGTACTGATTGACTTCCCAACACTTGCTGCCTGTGCCTTAAAAATAAATAAATACATAAATAGAGGCACATAAAAATGCACATCAAGAGCTCCTGTATTATGTAGTAGCATTGCATTATCTCTAGTGCTGCCTCCTATTTGAAATCATTGCTCTGTCCTATTCAAGAAACTAAGTGTGTGTCTTCAAATGAAATTATTTCATCTGTTAAATGAGAAGTTGGAATGATTTGGGTAAAAAGCTCCACCCCATACACACACACCCACATCTTTTCTAGGCTTCCTTTTTTCCCTCGTGTTCATGAGTACAATCCATCTGAACTCTACATATAGGTTTGATTTCTTTTATTTTAAAACCTGTCATGGATTGAGAAGTGCCAAAATTAAGCAGTGCCGTTAGTGAATGCCCAGTTGCGTCAGGAAACCAATCTGAGTGGTAAATTGCTACTTATCCACGTCCTAGCTGTCAGCTCTTAAATGCCTCTTTCAGTTTTGATAACCTTGTCATTCTGGAAGCTTTGGAGACTTTTAATGCCTGCAAGACTGAACTTTTCAATGCTGTTCTACTCCCTTGCTTTTTCAAAAGAGTAAGAGCTTTCTCTACATCCTTTTCTTTCAAAAGCAGAAGAAATAGCTTCATATGATTCCTTCCCTAAATATTTGGACTGTTTTCTCAGCCATTTTCCCTCTTTTCTTTTTCCCATTTTTACAGAAAATTGCAGAGAAATCCAAATCTTTGCTTCCTACTGGGCAGAGGATCACCAAACAGGTAAGTTCATGTGTGTCTTTGTGTTTGACAGTAAGTACAGTGCTAAAAAAGGCTATTTTCTAACCCCAGCAATGATGCTGAAAATCTTGGTGCTCCTCCACTGCCTACATTGAAGCCAATGAGGTGGTTTTCCAATAGAGATGTATGACATCTTTGGAGGTGGAAGATACAGGACCCAGGAAAAAAAGACTTATGTAAGACCTGTTTAATTATTCTGTTTTTCTCATCTCATGGGGCTGTTTTTTCCATTCTTGCTGAGAGTTTTGTCTCTGAAATATAGAAAAAAGCAGTCCTGTGCCTCCTTCCCTGGGAGCTGGGCTCATAGACTAAGTGAAATCACACTCCAAGAGCAATTTCAATGAAGGAACTGAGTGGAGTTTTTATCAAACCTTTGTCCTCAGTTTTAAGAGAGGTGATGTATTCTGCATTCTTTGGCTACATGACACTGTGGTTAATGCTGATATACATATGCAAATAGAGGCTTTTTATTTTCTTTTTACCCACATGAGGGACTTTTTCAATGAATAAATATTCTGTCTAATCACAGTATATGCATATATGTTCTGATTTGTATATCCACATATATACATACTCTGATTACTCCATATAAGGTGCATATATTCCATTTCATATGTACATGCATGTGTATGTGTATATAAAATGTAATTAAATGCATGTGGGCCTGTGCACTTATGGAAAATGATTAAAAGTGCAAAGATTAATATTTTTATGTATGTATATGCATATTTGTGTATTCTTTCACAAATAGTAATGCAAAATACTGTATATATAATGTGTGTGTGTGTATATAAGAAATCTCCACACATTTCCAAGACAGGTTTGATACTACAAGATCTGTTGGCTGCAGTACAAATCCAACAGGGATTTGGTTGCCCTCTCCAATCCTACATACTAAAGGTCTTTTAGGTATTCATAGCTGATATCAATGCCACCAAAAAACAGAATTCTATGCCTAATTTCTGTGATTATTTCTGATATTCTTGATACCCTTATCTTTTCAGGGGCTATGAGCAGATTTTCCATTTTGCTCATGAATCTTCATTCCCTACCTTGTTGTCCCACCTGGTTTTCTATATCTTCCTTAATGTATATAAGAAACAGTTGTTCTTTGTAACATTAGTGCTTCTCTATAAAGAAGGGTGGAATGATGCCACTAAAGACCCTACCATCAGGGCAGCTAAATGGACCAAAGCATTCAAGCAATTACATTTCTGCCTCAGAGATTGTTGTCACTTAGTTGGTTTTAGGTGTGAATGAAATGAAACTAAGGCACCAAAGGGCTGTTGTATTCCTTATTGTGGGTTTCCACCACCACCTTTGGAGCAATTGTGCACACATGTTTCTTTTCAGCTATGTTTTTATACAAATTGTACAGCTTAGTCTTGTCCATCTGATGACCTGTGTTGAACATGGCTATTGGGCATGGTCACAAATAGGATATCCTTTAATGGAAGTCAAATCCACTGTACATCAAACATTCATTGGTTTTGATGGTTGAACACAGAGATTAGGGAGGTTATTTTATACAAATTAGCTGTGATTTGTTTTCATGCCATGTGTATTGCATCAATTCTTGGTTTTGTAACCAATTTTTTTAGTCTACTGTTGGTGGAGTGGTTTGCAGAGAAGGGAACCCTTCTGGTCTTGCCTGTACTACCATATGGTTTCATGGCCATGGCTGTTCCATATGATGTGAGACACTGCTGGCCATTAACCTGTGCAAATAGAATGAAGAGTGCTAGTAATTGTGTGGCTCTTGGCACCTGGAGTAGCCTGGGTGAAATAATCTCTTTTGGGATATTGGAAATTGTTGATTACTCCAAAACCAACCTTCTCTGGAAGTGAGCTGAGTTATAACAGGGGAAAAAGAAAGGACGTTGGACAAAAATCCCCCAATTTTGAGGAAAGTAATGGTGGGGTTGGAAGCAAAAGGAGGCTGGAGGAAGAACTGGACAGAGACCCTTTGCCTTAAAACAGGTAAGGATCCAACCATTAGGAGGCTGCAGCAGTAACAACAAGCAGCATCAGCAAAAATTGTGTTAAACTAAATCAGCTGCAGATTGTTTCTCCTTGTAGCTGTCACTTGCAAGTGAATGCTGATGATTTTGGTGGATTATGAAGCAGGAGGTTATATCATAGAATCATAGAATTTTAGGGGTTGGAATGGATCTTACAGATCATCTCGTGCCAACCCTCCCTGCCCTGGGCAGGGACACCTCCCACCAGAGCAGGTTGCTCAAGGCTTTATCCAACCTGGCTGTGAACACTGCCAGGGTTGGGCCAGCCACTGCCTTCCTGGGCATCCTGTGCCAGTGTCTCACCACCCTCACAGGAAAAACTTTTCCTTAATATCTAGCCTAAATTTCCCCTCCTGCAATTTGAACCCATTTCCCCTTGTCCTATCATTGCGGTTCCTAACACAGAGTCCCTCTCTGGCTCCTTGTAGCTCCTTCAGATATTGAACAGTTGCTCTGAGGTCTCCACACAACCTTCTCTTCTCCAGGCTGAACAGCCCCAACTCCCTCAGCCTGTCCTCATAGGGGAGATGCTCCAATCCTCTTCTCAACTTCGTGGCCTCCTCTGGTCTTGCTCCAACAGTTCCATGTCCTTCTTATGTTGAGATCACCAGAACTGCATGCAGTATGTTCTTGGCGAGATGGTTCTGACTCCAAAACAGGCTTGATCACACCCAAAAGCACACACTTTTCATGCAGTGACATTTGCTTGGGCTGGGGACACACGTCTCTTCATGCAAAGTGCTTGAAAAAGATGAAAATTAATTCACATCTGCTTCAGCTTCCCTATATGTTTGCAGCTTCACACGTCTTCCCTTCTTCCTCCTTCAAGTACAAAAAAGAGAAATTAAAAGTATAAAACCTGCTAATGCAATGCAGTAGTGTAGTTGATTTTTACTTATTATTTTTCCAGCTGCAGATTGGTCAGGACATGCAAAATTATAGTTCCCACAGGGACTGTAACCTGACCACTATGTGCATATATTAAGGCATTAAAGTTAACACCCTGTACCATAATGCAAAATACTACATATGTTCAGGGGACCTGATTTATGGGTCTTGTGAAACCACATAGTGACTTGGTGCAGATCCAGTCTTGACTCAAACACTGCTTGCCTGCAGGGTTTTGTTCTATTTTATTTATACTTTAATTTATTACAGCAAATTGTAAGAGGCCTGAAGAGTGCTTTTCTTCTATATGCATGTCCCTATAGTTCTTCTCTTCCATTAGTGACTGAGAAAGGTAAGATGTTTGGTAACACAAACTCTAATCATTTCCCTTTAGGGAATAATTGATTCCCTAGACTCATATAACAGGCAAAAATTGCAAAGTGAAGCTTTGGGAAAATTAGTTTCCTGCCCATTGTGGTTTGCTGTAAGTACTCTTTAATTGAGTTTATTTGTTTATAAAAGTAAAATAAAGGCATTGATCCAAAATTCCTTGAAGCCTGAAGATATATAAATTCTTAATCAAATATGTGTTTGTAGGAATGTGTTGGTGTGTGGACAAATCAATGCAGTTCTATAGGTGCATATATTGAAAGAAACAAATTTTTACTCTGCTAAATGATCATTGTTGAATGTGCTTTGTGGCAGCTATTAAAAAAAATCCCTTTCCCTTAAATCTGAGAAAGTAATTTTAAATATTCACCCACTGGCCAAAATGAGATCTCAGAAGGCTCATTAAGGGAATGCCCCAGGGGAATCCTGGACAACAGCTTTCCATTTAGGAGAATTGCTGGTGCAGCATATGGCAGGGAAGGTGACAGATTTGGTAATAGGGTTGCTCTGGTTCCTGATTATGTATGGAGTAGATATGCCTCAAATCCCACCTTTTCTCCTGCACAGATGCCACTTGGTACAAAGCAGCTGTTCCTCCATCCAGACAGAGAATCCACTGTAGGAGAAGGAGCACTTTAGGTATCCCCAGAACAAGTGATATAGAGCCTTGGATGGTATGGTCAGTGGTAGGAGAGTCTGGACAGCCAAGCAGACATGTCCTCCTGGGTTAAATCCATCCCACAGTGCAACAATTGGATATAATACAATATAATAATGTTCTAATAGCACAGAGTAGATTATTCATATTAAAATAATGAATGATAGCCTGAGGAAAATTCACAACACAGCCAATAATCTCTCTAAGCACAGCAGAAGAAAAGGATCCTTTATAATTATTGTGTATCCAACATCATCAACTTCTGATAGAAAGAATCTGTTATTGTGCCAGTGGTTGAACAAGTTCAAGATATTAAACTCAGGAGCAGACTAGGCTGCCAAGCTGAGGGCTCCTGAGGGTCCAGCCCTGGCAGTGCCTGATAGGGATGACTGAGTTTCTTCATTCTTAATCACAGAATCACAGAATCAGATTGGAAAAGACCTCTGAGATCATCAAGTCCAACCTATGACCTAACACCACCATGGCAACTAGGTCATGGGACTAAGCACCATGTCCAATCTCTCCTTGAACACCTCTCTGGGCAGTCCATTCTCATGTCTAGTCATGCTTCTTGTGAAGAAAATCTTTCTACTGTCTCACCTAAACTTCCCTTGGTGCAGCTTGAGACTATGTCCTCTTGACCTGTCACTAGTTGGCCAGGAGAAAAGACTGACCTCCAGCTGGCTAGAACCACCTTTCAAGTAGTTGTAGAGAATGATAAGGTCATCCTCAAGCCTCATCTTCTCCAGGCTGAATAACCCCAGTTCCCTCAGCCTCTCCTCATAAGAAAGGATAGATCCAGGCAAGTGATTCTGTCATGTTTTTTAGGAAGCTCCTTATCCCATATCAGTTATACATGCAGATCACCTTAAAATCAGGTGGATGGATATTTCTCTCCTGTATTTTTCACAGGGATAGCCTTGGGAGAAATCATAAGCCCCATGCTGTTAGGAAATCCAGGAAAACAATCCCAGCACAGCTTGAGTGGGTTGTGTCTCTCCTTAAAGACTTCCAGGAACGGTGACTCCACCACTTCCCTGGGTAGCACATTCCAGTGTCTAATCACCCTTCCTGTGAAGAAATTCTTCCTAATGTCCAACCCAAACCTCCTCTGGTGTGGTTTGAGATTATGTCCTCTTGTCCTGTCACTTGTTACCAGGAAGAAGAGACTGACCCTCACCTGGCTACAACCTCCTTTCAGCTAGTTGTAGAGAGTGATAAGGTCTCCCCTGAGCCTTCAAGCTAAATAACCCCAGTTCCTGCAGCCTCTCCTCATAGGGCTTGTGTTCCAGCATCTGTGACATGTCTTTGGGCCATCTCCATCTTTCCTGGATCCTCACTGAGCACACTAAGCCATGTATCTTAGTCAATTTGAGCAACCTGGTCTAGTGGAAGGTGTCCCTGCCCATGACAGGGGATTGGAACTAGATGGTCCTTCAGGTCCCTTCCAACCCAAACCATTCTGTGATTCCATGGTGCTATGAAATTCTATCTTCTCAACTACTGAGGAGGAAAATGGACTTTCTCACCAAGTAGACTTTGTGGGTGGTTCCTCCAAGGGAGTGGGAGAAGGGGAAGCACAGCTCTGTTTTAGCTGAGGAATGAGTTTTAAACTAAAACCACATCAAAAAAACTGAAAGGACTTCTTCTTTTTTTATTTTTTTTATTTGGAGGAAACTTTCCTAGCAATATTTAGAAATTAAAATTACAGTAATTGTCATAGTGTAATGGCATCCCTCTTCATTTCCTGCTGCTCATGGGGTGAAGGGAGGATAATTACTGCTCTGGAACGTGGCAATTGCCAAAAAGATGCCTTTGTTTCTTATTCCATAAGCCTACTTGACCCATCTCTCAAAGGTCAGTAAATTATCTTTCTTAGGAGGACAAAGATGGGTAATAAACCTCTATTTGCATATACAAGCTTTTTTTCCTCCTGACTGCATCAATTTATTCTTGCTTTAAATGGACTTCCTTCTCACAGGAAGCCTCATTTCTCTCTTTCTTCCTGTGTTTATGAAGTTGTTCTTTTTATGTGATTAGAGTAAAATTCTCATTTTGGGGGCAGCAAGATCCAATCCTTGTCTTTATGGGAGAATAATTTTTTGGCAATATTATCTGCATAAACTGCATATATGTATGTGTGTGTGGAATGACACTAGTTATTTGGGCTTCTATTTTTATCAGGTCCTTATCATGGTAGATACTGTATAAGCACAGCTATTAGATTGTGCCACCCTGAGGATCTCACAGACTAAGCAAACACCAACAGGCTATTTTGAACAATAATTAACCAGGAGTTTTGGATTCAGTAGGTGCTCCTCATTCTGGAAGGCAAAATCTCAGTTCCAAACTGGCTTCAATATTTATGAGAGGTTGAGGTGTGGCTTTTCCTGAAATGCAAAAGTTAATTTCTCACAATCAAAATTCAGCTTTTGCCTGGACAAATGGAGTATTTTATTTATGCATTTAGCTTATTGACTCGAACATCTTATCTTAGAACTAACATCTTAACTTAGAACAGCTCCTAATGTTCCAGTCTGGCTGCTGTATCTTAGGAAATCAAGGCTTAGCTTTGGTGATAATTTATCTTGCATGTGTGGTAGTAATTGCTGTGTCTTTTCAAGGTCATTTGGGATGCAGCTACTTCTGTAAAAAGTGTTATTTCAATAATGTCAACTTTGTTTGAAATGACTGTGCATCCATTAAAAGCCATATTGTAATCAACCCACTCCCCTGTTCCTAGGGCTGCCAATATGGAGCATCTAAATCACATGGCTATTTTTTCTTGACTTTACTTAAGTGTGGGCTTTTGTTTGGTTTTATGAGTTTAAGGCAGACATTAAAGCAGTTTTCTTAAGAAAATTTGAATCTTTTTTTCTGTCTGTTTTGGGGTAGAGAAATAGATTCTGGTAAAGGGATTTAATAAGTGGATGGAAATAGAGTCACAGCTAATTTTCTTTATTTGTTCTGTGTATTCCAAGGGAGGTGGAATCTATTCTGAATGTCCCAAAGTTATGTTCCTTCACTGCTTCCAGTGTGATTGGGAAGGGAAAGTCTTTTCTTTTCAGCATGGCCATGATCTTGAAAAATTTCCAGTGGGCTTTAGCACTGCTTCCAGTGTGATTGGGAAGGAAAAGTCTTTTCTTCTCAGCATGGCCACGATCTTGAAAAATTTCCAGTGGGCTTTACAGGCACAGAACTTCACTAACTAACCATTAAACTCCCTTTTTGTCAGAGATTCAGCATTTTGTAACTCTAAAAGTTAAAATGAGGAATCTTCCATCCTTAAAGGTGATAAAACCTGCACTGCAGCCCTTGGGAAATCACCAGTATTCCTGGTGCTGCTGGTTCACAGGTTTTATGGGTCAACAGGAGTGCCCAGGGCTTCAGTGTTGCATGTAATAACATGTAGGAATGACCCCAAATCCTGTTGTATCTTTAAAGGAGGTAATTTGCAAAGGCTTGAGTTGTGAGCTTCCAATAACATTCCAATCTCATTGTTCTACAACAGACAAAAAAAAGGATAAATCTATATAAAGACCAAATGTGTATAACCATGTTTGGGGTGAACAACTTGCCATTTCCTAAATGTCCCAAGCAGCTTCAGCATTGTGGATTTTCCTTAGCAATACCCTATTGAGTGCCTGTCATGGGATGTTTCTTCCCCACCAACGGGATGGGGGAGAGAATCAGAAGGGTAAAAGCTAGAAAAGCTCATGGGTTGAGATAAAGACAGTTTAATAGAGAAAGCAAAAGCTGCACATGCAAGCAAAGCAAAACAAGGACTTAATTCACTGCTTCCTGAAGACAGGAGGTGTTCAGCATCTCCAGGAGAGCAGGGCCCATCATGTGTAATGGTTCCTTGGGAAGACAAACACCATCACTCCAGATGTCCCCCCTTCCTCCTTCTTCCTCCCACCTTATATACTGAGCATGATGTCCTATGGTATGGAATATCCCTTTGGTCAGTTTGGGTCACCTGTCCCAGCTATGTCTCCTCCCAGTCTCCCATGCATCCCCAACCTCCTTGCCAGTGTGGCAGTGTGGGAAGCAGCAAAGGCCTTGGCTCTGTGTGAGCTCTGCTCAGCAATGATGAAAACATTTCTGCATTATCAACTCTGTGTTCTGCACAAAACCCAAACATAGCTCCATACTAGCCACTATGAAGAAAGTTAACTCCACTTCAGCCCTAAACCAGCACATTTACCCTGCCTGTCTGTGTCAGCTGATGCAGCTAGGAATTGCAGCTGCCTGTTATCAGCACCCAAGCAAAGGGTTCAGCTTTCATTAGCTGAGTTTCTGGTTAGTTGAGGGTTTTTGCAGTTTGTTTGTTTCCTCATGGGTTTTTGGGGGGGGTTTTCCTTTTGTTTGAGTGAGAAAGGACAGAGGGTTTTGTGTAGGCAGAGGATGAAGGTAAGGGGAGGGTTTCTTTTGTATGAAGCCTCCTCCACAGCAGCTCGTTGGCTTCGCACGCTGCCCCAGCTCTGAGTCACTGCCGGAGCCGTCGCGCAAACCAAAGAGTTGTTTTGTCTGGAACGAGGCAGCCTTACCACCCAGCTCTGCCACCACTTACTTTTGTACTCCCCAATCCTGGGAGACACTTCTCTCACCCCACACTGGCACAGAACCTGCCAGGAGGGCTGGGCATGGGGTCGCGTGGAGGCATTTGAGGCCACGGGTTGGAATGCTGCCATGAACATGCTTTGCTAATAGGAGAGAGCACTTTCACAGAGAGCAGATCTATATTGTGCCTACAGGCTTGGACAGATAACTCAGCTGGTGCCCATGTTATTATACTTCCATAACCACAGACAGCTCTGCAAATACTTTTCCCCATTGCTGCCTGGGTAGTTGCTGTGGTTTTGTCTCATAGAATCAGAGAATGGTTTGAGTTGGAAGGGACTTTCAAACTCATCTAGGTCCAACCCCTTGCCATGGGCAGGGACACCTTCCACTAGACCAGGTTGCTCAGATCTCCATCCAGCCTGGCCTTGAACACTTCCAGGGATGGAGCAGTCACAGCTATGCCAGTGCCTCTCCACCCTCTCAGGGAAGACTTTATTCCTAATATCTAACCTAAATCATGGAATCAAAGAATCAACCAGGTTGGAAGAGAGTCCAACCCTACCGTGGTCACTAGACCATGGCACTAAGTGCCACATCCAGTCTCAGCTTGAAAACCTCCAGGGATGGTGAATCCACCACCTCCCTGGGCAGCACATTCCAATGTCTGAGCACTCTCTCTGTAAAAAATCTCTTCCTAATATCCAACCTAACCCTCCCCTGGCAGAGCTTGAGTCTGTGCCCTCTTGTCCTACTGCTAGATACCAACCTTCAGCTTAAATCCATTTCCCCTTATCCTATCACTCCGTGCCCTTGGAGAAAATCCATCTCCAGTCTTCCTGTGGGCCCACTTTAGTACCCTTTAGGTACTGCCAGCTGCTAAATTTAAAGGATATTGCAAATCCCCATGTCTTCATGCCAAATCAGGTTCATTCATGGAGGAGGTCACCACACCTCTAAAGATGGGAAAAGTGCTTTTCACCTGTTGGATAAGATTCAGCCATGGTCTTGAGGAGTTCTGAATCCTCTTTTCTCCTGAATACTACTCTTTACACAGTGAGTGTGGGTAATTCATGGTTCCAGACAGCACTGCTGGCACAGATTTGTGTATCTATAAATATATCTGTAGATCTGTAGATATCTACATTTACATCAATATAAATAAATAAAAATCAAATTCAATATAAATATAGTGACAGTTGTTGCCAGTTGGACAGACACTCAACTTGCTCAGAGAGCTTTGTCCTTGCATGCAGCTTTTCTGGGCAGATAGGGTCACCTTTGGCTGCACTGTCAGATCTGTGCTGACAGCAGTGGAAGAGGAGAGCAAATGCAGGCCAAGATCCCAGAGCTGATGAAACACAGTCTGGGTCTGCAGGATGGTTGTGGGTACAATAGCCATATTATAAAAAATGTAAAAAATGGAATAAAAAGCTTGAATTTTTTCACTGTCTGTAGATTCTGTTGGTTTTTTTCAGGAGCATAATTATATAGTGTGGGTTTCTGCCCACTGCAAGTGGAAGTGGATTCTGCTGGTGTGAGGGGGCTGCTCAGACAACCCCATCCACCTCCCCTTCTTCACCTCCACCTTCCAGAAGTTGCATTGCAGGAGTCTAAATTGACTTTTGCCCTGGCAAAGATCACAAAGCAACTGGAGTAACAAATGTGAAACCTTACTGAGTGTGTCACCTTGCTCCAAAGTGAATGCAGTGTTATTTAATACATTTAAACCCCCCCTGTGGAGATGGATTATTGAAAGGAAGGAAATTGTATTCTTTTAAACCCACTTTGATGGCTGCATTTATCACATGATTAAATGGGAACAACAATGGTATTTTCCCATGGAAAAACAATGTGTTTGGAAATATGTTAACCCTTACTTCACCAGGGTGAAGACAAATGTAATTATTTAGTAACATTTTTAGGCCCATCTTATTTGTTTTCTGGGTCTAAATAATCAATGTTATATCCAATATATAATTCAAAGACATTTAACCCCTTTCATTCCTGTGTAGAGGGCAGTGCTGTTACCTCCCCTATTCCCATGAAATCATGAGTTACAGAGTCATGGAATGGTTTGGGTTGGAAGGGACCTTAAAGACCATCTGCCAAGGGCAGAGACATCTTTCACTACACCTGGTTGCTCAGAGCTCCCTCCAACCTGGTCTTGAACACTTCCAGGACAGGGCATCCACACCTTCTCTGGGTAACTTGTGCCAGTGTCTCACAACCATCACAGGAAATGATTTATTCCAAATATATCATCTAATCCTGCTCTCCTTCAGTTTAAAACCATTCCCCCTTGTCCTATCACTCCAGGCTCTTTGAAACAGTCCCATTCCATCTTGCTTGTAGGCTCTCATCAGGTACTGGAAGGCTGCAATTAGGTCACCCTGAAGCCTTCTCTTTTCTAGGCTGAACAATCCCAGTTCTCTCAGAGGTGCTCCTTCCCTCTAATCAGCTTGTTGGCCTCCTCTGGACTCACTCCAATGTCATGTGATGTTCCAGCTATTGCACATCCCAGCCCCCAAATGGACTTGGCATAATCAGGCAGACTTGCTGTCTCAGGCTCTTTTGATTGGTAACAATTATTCCTGATTTAATGAAAACACAAGGAAACACAGGACCATGCTTATAATTATGATTCTTCATTCTGTTACTTAGTTCCGATGCCCAGCTGAAAACAGTAATCCAAGTATGTGTTATTTTTGCCAAATTAAACTTCTGTTCTATTAAAGTGCTATTTCAGTTTGCTACAGAGTTTCATCTTCACTTTTAATGATAATCCAGGATGCAGAAATACCTTTGCAGTCAAATCGCAAAGTTGGACATATATCAGAGAAGTAATTTATATATAATTTCTTTATAAAGTACAACAGGATGTGTAAGATAAGGCATGTGCTGCAGATAATGTTTCAGGTAGTTATTTTTGAGCTGATAGCAATAGTCTGAGTGATAAATAAAATAAATGTGTTCACCTAGAGCCAGGCAGTGCTTCTCCACTGTAACTCTCACAAACTTGTCAGTTTGAGGAGGTGCCTGTGTTGCAAATATTTCCCTAAAGTATAAGATGCTTTTTCATCCAGTTGTCCCAAATCTGAAATGAGGTGCTGGTTCACAGCCTGTGCCATGGGCAAACACTGCTGAAAATTTCTGGGATATGCTTGCAGAGATAGAAGTTGTATTCAATGATCCTTATGGATGCCCAACTTGAGATATTCTGTGATTTCTATGAACGTCCTGGTGGACAACCAACTGTCCATGAGTTAACAGTGTGCCCTTGTGGCTAAGGAGGCCAAGAGAATCCTGGAATGCATTAGGAAAAGTATTGCTAGCAGGTCGAGGGAGGTGATCCTGCCTCTCTCCTCAGCCCTTGCAAGGCTATGCCTGGAGTGCTGTGTCCAGTTTTGGTCCTCAGTACAAGAGGGACATGGAGCCCCTGGAGCAGGTCCAGTGGAGAGCAATGAAGATGATAAAGGGATTGGAGCACGTACGAGGAAAGGCTGAGAGAGTTGGGCCTGTTCAGTCTTTGAGAAGAGATGACTGAGAGAGACCTCATTAATGTATCCAAGTACATGAAAGGGAAGTGCCAAGATGATGGATCAGACTCTTCTCAGTGGTGGAAGCCAATAAAACAAGAAGTAATGGGCAAAAACTGATGCACAGAAGTTCCACATGAATACAATGAAGAATTTCTTTCCTGTGCAGTCACTGAGCACAGAACAGATTGCCCAGAGAGGTCATGGATTCTCCCTCACTGGAGGAATTCAAGAAACATCTGGACACAATCCTGAGCCATGTGTTCTAGGGTGGCCCTGCTTGAGTATGGAGGTTGGACCAGATGACCCACTGTGGTCCCTCCTAACCTAACTAATTCTATGATTCTATGATAATGAAAAGACTGAATCATGAGTGGTGCTTACCAATGCTGCTGCTAGAAGCACATCAATGTTGCATGGCTGGTACCTGCTTAGCATCACTCATGTCCTTCTTCATCCCTGTAAACTGTGGATGAACCCCAGGGGAAGTGATGCAGTGCAGCTATCACAGATATTCTCCTCTTGTGGGTGTTCAAGTGGGCAATTTGTCATGCCAGCAGCAAGATGACAAGAGTGCATCTTGCTGTTTTCCCTGCAGTACAACACAGCAGCACTTTGCAGTGTTTCCTTCATTAGTGCCCTCTAATTAACGCTGTGTGACACCCTGGGGTGAGCATTAGGCAGTTGGTCACTCCAGTGAGCTCTGCCTTAATTGGGTGTGGTGCATGAGAAATTTTCCCTGCTCCCTAAATCAGTTAAGGTCTCAATTGCATCTCTTGTCTCACTGTGCTCAACTGCAGCACTTGTCTTCTCCAGATGCTGGAAGGGATCTTGGAATGGTAGAGCAAGGAAGGTTTTTCCTCATGGGAATTGAAATCTGATCTTCCCCTGTTTGTGCAACTTCCAAAGCCAAACTCACAACACAAACGGGAGATTCCCAAGGTCCTCCTTGCTGCAGAAACCGTGTCATGGAGGAACCTGGAGTGACTATACTTCTGCATGGAGGAACTGGATGAAAATAGGACAAAAATCTTTATTTCCAGAAACCCATTTTTCCATGGAGCAAAGCTGAAATCCTGCTTCCAACCTGTGCAAGCCCTGGGTTTGTTGTGAGCTGTGGTTTGCACCCCTCACTTGAATGAAATAAAAAACTTCAGTTTTCTACCTTCACTCAGCCTGGAAGCTCCTGACTGTAATAAAACTATCAGGATAGTTCCTAGAACTGTAACTGAATATTATACATGACACAACTAAGTCTCTTGATCTGCGAAGTTTCTTGTTTTAAGAAGGTTTTTCCCTTCTCCTTCTTCCCCTTCCCCTTTCTGTATGGGGTTACATTTGTCTGAAGAGCTCAGCAGTGACATACAGAGAAACACAGATGATTGCTCTAAACTCCACCCCCAGCAAACAAAAATAGGCAATTGAAGCACTTCCTTGCAATCACAACTGATTTCTGGTGAGTGAGGAAGGTGTTTTCTCCCTTTCTGTGCCCAGCAGTTTGTAACTGGTTAGAT